>NC_057814.1:417760250-418023801 GCF_018294505.1 Triticum aestivum | reverse complement strand
CATCTCCGCCGCCACGGGCTTCTCCGCCGCCGGCCGACGCGCCTCCCGAGGCCGCCGCCTCCTCGCCCCTCCAGTCACCTCCTCCTCCGCCTAGCGCCGCCCGCCGCCGGTGCCGGGCCCCGCCGTCCCCTGCCTCGCCGGCGTCGACCCCCATCGCCGCCGCCATCGGCCGAGCTCGAGCTCGCGATCTAGATCCGATCAGTAACGAGCGTTGACTTTCTCCTCGCCCTTTTTTCCTAAGTCCTCAGTTTTTCTCAGCATTTGCTCATGTTCGTGCTGCCGTAACTCCGTGCATGTAGCTTCGATTCGCGTGTGTAATATGTCAAATTGTTCGCCTTGTGATGCTCTTCATTTTGTTCAATTGCACCATGTTCATTAGAGGTCATCTTGACGCCCAAATCTCTGTTGGAAGAGGGCTAGTTGCTGTCATTCTCTGGTTCTTGACAGAACTTGGAGATTTGTCATTTTTGTATCATTTAATCTGTGTATCTTTTGAGCATGAGATCTACATGTATTTTAAAGTATGCCATGCCATCTTTCCAGTGGTATAGTCCATGTATTTTTGTGATCTCTGTGGTGACTAGCACAAGCATGCAAATTAGGCCCCGTAATATTTCTGATTTCAGGGACTTGGTGATTCCTCCAAGTCTTTGTCTGCTGTAATTTTGTTGCCATGTAAACTTGATGCTACAGAGAGATCCATGCATATTTTGCAGATGTTCAGAAAGGATGTTTTGTAGCTATAGTTGTAGTTGATCCATTCCTGCAATTGTTTGCAATTATGGAGTGCCATAACATGACTCAATCTTGCTCTACTTTTGCTATAAAATATTTCTGGCAGATTCTTAACATGATATGCAATGTTGCGAAGCTTATTGTAGTTGATCCTTACATGCTATCCTATTGTTCTTACCATGGTTAGCTTCATAAACATGCCCTCTTGCTGTAGGTGTGCTTGGTTTGTCATGCATTGCTCTGTAGTGAGTGCATCAAGCTCACAAAGAGGCCTACGTATTGTTATTTCTACCATGCTCTGTTTTCTGCTTAGTCTGAAACCTGATAACGGAACTTGCTATGTTTACATGCTTGCCATCATATCTTTTGGTCCTTTTTGGCTTATGGTCAGTAAGGGACTTTTGTCATGTGCCTTTAGTAGAACACTTCCATGCCTTGTTTTGCTATGTTAAGTTCCTGTAGCATGCTGATTTCATGCTCTGAACATTGCTACCTGATGCTGTTTTCTGCCATGTCCAGTTTTTCACCAAGTCTGTGAACCTGTAATCTTTTGCACTTTTGCCATGCTTGTTTGAGCTTGATTTGTTGTGAACTAGCCCTAGCTCAGTGTTCATCTTTTGTCAAGCATCTCCTTTATATTACTGCCATGTGCTTTGTTGCTATGTTGGGGTGCTGTAGCATTGTTGCTTGTTGCATTTTAAGTGCTATCTTGCTGTTAATCGCAGATTCGTGTCATTCTTGTTTTGCTTGCCATTTGCAAACCGTGCATCCGATTCCGGTGATCTTTATATCGGTTTCGACCGAAATCACCTCATCTTTCCAGTGGCATGCTTGGTTTGTCAAGTTACTTCCATTTTCATATTTTTCCTTCCGGAGCACGCATTTGCATCGCATATCATATCTTGCATATCATACATGTTTTGCATCATGTTGCTTGCGCATTTCTCGTTGTTGATTGTGGTTCCGTTTGTTTGTGTTCTTGTCTTGGGTAGAGCCGGGAGACGAGTTCGTGAACGAGGAACCTGTCGAGTACGCTTACGAGGATCAAGCTTTCGACAACTCTGAGAACCTTGCAGGCAAGATGACCACCCCTCGAAATCACTTCTATCTTTGCTTTGCTAGTTGTTCGCTCTATTGCCATGCTCCGCTACCTATCACTTGCTATATCATCTCCCATTTTAGCCATGTCAGCCCTAACCATCCTTTCCTAGCAAACCGTTGTTTGGCTAAGTTACCGCTTTTGCTCAGCCCCTCTTATAGCGTTGCTAGTTGCAGGTGAAGTTGAAGTTGTTCCTTGTCGGAACATGGATATGTTGGGATATCACAATATCTCTTATTTAATTAATGCATCTATATATATTTGGTAAAGGGTGGAAGGCTCGGCCTTATGCCTGGTGTTTTGTTCCACTCTTGCCGCCCTAGTTACTGATATACCGGGATTATGTTCCTTGAGTTTGCGTTCCTTACGCGGTCGGGTGATTTATGGGACCCCCTTGACAGTTCGCCTTGAATAAACTCCTCCAGCAAGGCCCAACTTTGGTTTTACTATTTGCCGCCTAAGCCTTTTCCCCCGGGTTTTCGCGAGCCCGAGGGTCATCTTATTTTAACCCCCCGGGCCAGTGCTCCTTCGAGTGTTGGTCCGAACCGAGCAGCCTGCGGGGCCACCTCGGGGAAACTCAAGGTTTGGTTTTACTCGTAGCTTGACTTATCCGGTGTGCCCTGAGAACGAGATATGTGCAGCTCCTATCGGGATTTGTCGGCACATTCGGGGGCTTTGCTGGTCTTGTTTTACCATTGTCGAGATGTCTTGTAAACCGGGATTCCGAGACTGATCGGGTTTTTCCGGGAGAAGGTTTATCCTTCGTTGACCATGAGAGCTTATGATGGGCTAAGTTGGGACACCACTGCAGGGTATTATCTTTCGAAAGCCGTGCCCGCGGTTATGAGGCAGATGGGAATTTGTTAATGTCCGGTTGTAGATAACTTGTCACTTGACCCAATTAAAAATACATCAACTGCGTGTGTAGCCGTGATGGTCTCTTCTCGGCGGAGTCTGGGAAGTGAACACGGTCTGTGTTATGAATGACGTAAGTAGGTGTTCAGGATCACTTCTTGGTCATTGCTAGATGACGACCGTTCCGTTGCTTCTCTTCTCGCTCTCATTTGCGCAAGTTAGCCACCATATATGCTTTTGCCGCTGCAGCTCCACCTTGTTGCACCATCCTTTCCTATAAGCTTAAATAGTCTTGATCTCGCGGGTGTGAGATTGCTGAGTCCTCGTGACTCACAGATTCTACCAAAACAGTTGCAGGTGCCGACGATGCCAGTGCAGATGATGGCGTCGATCTCAAGTGGGAGTTCGACGAGGAACGTGGTCGTTACTATGTGTCTTTTCCTGATGATCAGTAGTGGAGCCCAGTTGGGACGATCGGGGATCTAGCATTTGGGGTTGTCTTATTTTCATCTGGATTTTGACCGTAGTCGGTCTATATGCTTGTATTTTGGATGATGTATGAATAATATTTATGTATTGTGTGAAGTGGCGATTGTAAGCCAACTCTTTATCCCATTCTTGTTCATTGCATGGGATTGTGTGAAGATGGCCCTTCTTGAGACAAAACCACTATGCGGTTATGCCTCTAAGTCGTGCCTCGACACGTGGGAGATATAGCCGCATCGTGGGCGTTACAAGTTGGTAATCAGAGCCATCCCCGACTTAGGAGCCCCCTGCTTGATCGAATCGCTGGCGTTGTTGAGTCTAGATCAAAAATGTTTTGAGTCTTAGGATTATATATATCGGAGAGTAGGATTCTTTTTACTCCTCTGTCCCTTCGTCGCTCTGGTGAGGTCTCCTGACGTAGAAGTTTTGACTATTCTCTCCTCAAATTTCACTAAAAAAAAATTTAGGATCACGCGGGTATCTTGGAATCGTTCCGATGGTTTTGTGACGAGAACATTGTTCTTGGTGCCTCCTGACATTTAGGGGTTGTGGCAGTGTCCCGGGGAGTTGAGCTCCGAGGTGTTGTCGTCACAATTTTATCATTGCAGTTCTGGAATACGTGAGTTTCGCCGACATCGAAATCTCTTTTATGCAGTTGTTGGTGAGATCACCTCGACACCACCCAGTACTGGGGAGGGAGTTCGGGAGTATTGCCATAACTTGTATAACGGATGTTTTTCGAAGGTTGAGGTAAACGATTTCCGAAGGTTTCTTGGTTATGTGTTGACGGATGGATACAGCTGGATCTAGGGATTGTTAGTTTGGGTGATATATTTTGTGTCCCCTGTATCCCCTACACCAGATTGCATAACCAGAAAGTTTCGGGAGTTTATAAGTGGGAATTCAAGTAGCCTTAGGATATCTTTCCGACAGATGCATGATATGAGATTGGGGTTCGACGTCTAGTGGTCCGCCTTTCCACGGTTGATTTTACAGTGGTCTCGTAGTGTCTTAAAGAGTCCATGGCTTTGCCGACTCGGGGACGCTTCGTATGTCGTGTGCACAGCCTTGTACATGATGGTGCTGTACGATTGAGCCCGTGTGGGCCCCACCACGAAAACTTCGGACGAAATATCTATCATATGTTTGTTCCGGCTTATTCTGCAAGCCAATACTTTGTTTTATTTTGTATTGTTGTTGAGGATATAGACCTGGGGGTCACCCGCCAGGAGGGCCGGGTTACTCTAAGGATCATTACCAGAAGCCCGGAGCTAAGTTTCAGGATAATGGGCCAGAGATGGGCTGAGACCCGGATATAGCTTAAAGCCCGTAGTTACAATCATTGTTATAGTAGACTTGTAGTGTAAGGCAAGTATGGTTTAGAGTCCGAGCCGGACACTCTTATGAGCCGGCCGGGACTCTAAGGGCTGCTAGGCGTCAGCCTCCTTATATAAAGGGACGACCCGGCAGCAGTTTAAGGGCGACAACGATCTCTCCGAGAGCCGGGCATAGCTGTTTAGCTCCCTGGCGATTGTAACCCTAATCAATAACACCTCGAACTGGACGTAGGCTTTTACCTTCACCGTAAGGGGCCGAACCAGTATAAACCCTCGTGTTCCTTGTCCCGCATAACCCCTTCAAGCTTCCTCGTTGCGATGGCTCCACGACTAAGTCCTAGCCCAAGGACATCTGCCGTGACAATTCCACGACAGTTGGCGCCCACCGTGGGGCCAGCGCACGGTGGATTTGAGTTCTTGAAGGGCAGCTTCGAAGGGCTCAAGGGATACGCTGTGGGCCGGATGACCAAGAGTCATCGCGGCAAGCTCTACATCGACGATGCGGACTGGGGCCCCGACGCCGGCTCAGTGGAGTACGGGTACCGGGTCCCCTTCGGTGGAATTCATGTCTTCATCGGCAAGATTGGAGAACCGGGCCCCGAGCCGGATCTCCGCGCCGACCTCATCGAAACGGCTCAGCGCGCGCGACCCGCCCGGGCCTGGCCTGCCTTAAAACGCGCTTTTGTAGGATGCATCCACGGAGGGCCCTCGGATCCATCTGGGACTGGGGATGAGGCGGCCACCGGCTCTAACGGCGAGTCGGCCACTGATGAGTCAAACTCGTTGTACCAACTTCAAGATGGCAGGCTCATGAGTTATTCCGATGGCAACAGTATTCCGGACCTCTTTGAGCCGCCAAGTCAGGTTGGAGTTTTTATGGCTGGTGCACAGCCTGTTCAGAACCCCGCTGCTGGATCGGGAAACCCGGTGCCTTCTCCGGCTCAGGTGCTGATGGATCTCACGGACAAGATGACGGCCCTGTTAACCGCCACGGTTGACCCGGCGGATCAAGCCCAGTACGACGCGGAGGTGGCACAGTTGAAACTGGATTTGATAAAAGCTAAAGAGGATCTTGCAGCAGAAGGAATCAGGCTGGCTGCGGAGCGGGCGGCTCTCGATGCCCAGACTCAGTTGATTCAGGCGCAGTCCTTCCAACTCACGATGGATCAGAACGCGGCCAACGAGGTCATGAGAAGGAGGCATCAGAAGGCCCAATCCCGACTCTCGCCGGTTTACGATCCGCGCAATCTCTTCAACACGCCGGGTGCGGGATCCAGTAACCCGCCGGGGGTCATTGCGCCCGGGTCGGGACCCCTTATTCAGCCACGAGTAATGGGGCCTCCCCGGGTGCCCCCTGCCCCGCCTCAGTATGTGCCAATACCCCCGGGTCATTATGATAACCCGCTGGAGAACATGGTAGCTGCGGCAGCACGACTGGCGGCTCTTCCCGTTGACGGCAATTCTCCGGCAGCCGTCGAAACCCGCCGGGTCAGGGAACTCCTGCAGACAGCTCTAGCACAGCAAGAGGCGTACTCCTACAGCCGTGACAGGATCCACTCAACTCCTCGCCCAGGCCAGAGCCCGAGTTACAGCCGGCACATGGTCTCAGCGACCGGCTCAAGTAATGTCCGACACCATGACCCACCCCCTGGCCATGGCCCAGCTCATGTTGGAGCCTTCTACGCAGCAGACCAAGCGCGGCAAGAGGCGGAGCAGGTGCCGCAATTGACGGCTTATCAGACCCCCCCCGGCTTATCCGACGGCGTCCGTTGATGTGGGTATTTCTACCAGGACCGGAGGTGTCCCTTGTTTGGTGCCAGCCATCCGTAATGAATGTCTACCTAAGGATTTCAAGGGCCCTAGGAAGGTGCCTAACTATACAGCTGACTTACAGCCTGCGGCCTGGATTGAGAGTTATGAAATGGCTATGGAACTGCTAGAGGTCAGCGAGGCGGCCATGGCCAAATATTTCACCATGATGTTAGATGGAACTGCCCGCACATGGTTAAAAGGGCTACCGCCGAATTCCATTGGATCTTGGGCTGAGCTGAAAGCCCGTTTCATTCAAAACTTCAAGGATACCTGTAGGCAGTCTATGTCAATTGTGGACTTGACTAACTGTAAGCAGCAGGAGGGTGAATCCACGACCCATTGGGTTCGCCGGGTCAAAGAGATCATACATTCATCAGATAAGATGGATGCCGGCTCTGCAGTCTTGATGTTGGAACAGAACTGTCGCTTTGTGCCCCTAAAGATGAAACTTGGGCGGCTTAAACGTGACTGCACGGATATGGGTACACTAATGGCGGCTCTTGTCAAGTACGCTGATTCTGACGGTACCAAGGATCCCCCTTCAGATGATGAAAGGGCAGGGAAGGGAACGAAGAACGGCAATGGCAAGAGTCCTCAGTTTAACCCGGGGAATCAAGGAGGAGGCAAGCGTAAGGCCGATGGCAGCCTGGAGTTCGTAGCCAACACCCAAGGTAACAACCAGCAACGCAAGGGGAGGCCCCCTCCCCGAGGCGGCGGGTCAGGACCTTCTCTGGAGCAGCTGTTGAATGAACCTTGTCCGAGACACGGCTCTAGAGAGAAGCCAGCGACTCATCTGTGGAAGGATTGTGCTATCATGAAGGCCTTTAAAAACTACAATGGCCCGGGCGGCGGCTCAGGCGCCGGGGGCTCCGGCGCTGGCGGCTTTCATGGCCCGGGAGGCGGCTCAAACTCCGGTCCTCAGAACGGTCAAGGGGGCTTTAATCAACAGTCTGGTCAGGGTCATCAACAGCAACAGGGGGGCTATCAGGCCAACCCAAAGCAGCTCAGCGGCGGACAGTATCACGTGTTCACCACTAGTTTGTGCAAACGAGACGAGAAGCTTCACAAGAGGGCTGTTAATGCTGTTGAGCCGGTGGTTCCACGCTACTTACGGTGGTCGGAGCAGCCTATAGTGTGGAGTAGGGAGGATCACCCTCCCCGGGTGGATAACCCGGGCCACCTGGCCTTAGTGGTGGCTCCTCAAGTGGGAGGCTATAAGTTCACAAAGGTACTCATGGATGGAGGCAGCAGCATCAACATCCTCTATTATGAGACTTTCCGTCGTATGGGGCTAGTTGAGAGAGCTAACCAGGAGATTCTGAAGGGCATTAAACCCCGGCTCTTGGTCCCTTTGCAACGGACGCCGGGTTGTTGGGTGGAGGAGTTGCCCTCCGTTTTGTGGAGCATCAACACTACTCCTAACAGGTCTACAGGCTTCACGCCTTTCTTCATGGTTTACGGAGCAGAAGCAGTTCTCCCCAGCGACATCCGTCATGATTCACCTCGTGTGGCGGCTTATGTTGAGACGGATAATGAACAGGCGCGCCAAGTTGCTCTGGACTTGTTGGACGAACAGCGTGATGTGGCAGCAGCCCGTTCAGCAATTTACCAACAAGACCTGCGCCATTATCATAGCCGCCGGGTCAAGTCCCGGGTCTTCCAGGAAGGCGACCTGGTGCTCCGGCTCATCCAGGATCAAACAGATGCACACAAGTTATCCCCGCCTTGGGAAGGGCCTTTTGTGGTCAGTAAGAACTTGCACAACGGGTCATATTACCTCATTGATATCCGGGAGCATAAGGACTCGCGTAAATCTGAGGAGGAGACCCGTCGGCCGTGGAACATAGCTCAGCTTCGGCCTTACTACACTTGAGCTACCGGCTCTTGTGATGTACATATTTATCTCAGCCATGTATATATTATGATGAAGCAATAAAGCAGGACCTCTGTCCTTTGTTCTCTCCCAAATATGGGTGTTGTTTTTTACATGCTGATTTACAGAAGATCCGGCTTATGATCATCTTCGAATCCAGCTGTAAGCAATAAAGTCACTTGGGGGCTTCCTGTTCACACATGGGTCGTATTCGAACCAGAGAGAACATAGCTGTCGATACCCATTTGATTGGCAAAGTGCCGAGCTCATTGGGAGGTTGCTTTTGGTCATATTTGAATCATAGTGTAACCCCTCTGAGAACCGACGTGGATCGTATTCGAATCAGCGTCGTTAAACAATTTTCAGAATCACTTGGGGGCTTCCTGTTCAAACATGGGTCGTATTCGAACCCAAGAGAACATAGCTGTCGATACCCTCTTGATTGGCATCGCCGAACCCACTGGGGGCTATATGATCGTATCCGAATCTTAGCTTAACCCCTTTGGACCGAGGTTCTGGTCGTATTCGAATCGGAAGCCCTTAAATTTTTACATTTTACCACAAGTTTACTCTGATCATGTCAAAGTATGTACTGCCGGGTTTCACTTGCCGGCTTAATTTTGGTTTATTTTGTTAGTTGAGCATCATGGATGTCATCAAGACAAGTAGAATCCGAGTTCAGATACTAACCGTGCTACCCGGGTTATTTAGCCCGGAAGTATGCTTACAAGCTGTTGAAGTGTGTTATCCCGACTATGTTCAGAATATAGTTAAGGACCAGTCTTTTTGGTTTGAATTTCCGGGTTATCCATCTCAGACACCTGATTCTCAGGGCGGTAAGCCGCCTTGTAATTTGTGATTTGCCTTCTTATGCAAACACTTAAAGGTACTTTTTTTAAGAAAGGTTGAGAAGCACGAAGGATAATTATAACCCGGAAGAGCATCAAAAAGAATGACTTCAAAGGATTTCAGCATTCATTACGTGCACGATGGCACGGCAGAGATAAATTGTTGCACCTATTCTATTACAAAAAGTCTTTCAAAGTTTCAAGGGCGGAGCGTTGTTTGGTGAGCCGCTAGCCGGTTTATGACGCCTGCTGAGTCGAAGTCCCCGGCTCATCTTCTGCTCCGGCTGATCCCAAGGCTTCGAAGGTCGACGACTTCCAGTTGATGCCACTGAGAGCTTCGAACTGAGCTTCTTCGTCAATTAACCCGTCCGGGTTAATCTCCGGGGCGAACGTGTGCTGGCGAGCCGGAGGAATCAGATTGATAGCTTCATAGCGAGGGGTTGGAATCCTCTGATTCTCCGCGTTGTATCCCGGCTGATACTTGGTTAAATCAGTGTCGTTCCCGATGATGGTGGCCACCGGGCGCACAACCTTCACACAAGCCGCGAAGTCTTTCTAGTCGAACGCTGAGCCGTCTTCTTTCAGGCTGGGGTAACCCAGGGCGATGTCTGCCGGGTCTAGCTCCGGCAAGAAGGCTTTGGCCCGGCTCAGTGCGGCGATTGCTCCGGATCTCGCGGATGCTCGTCGTAGCTCCTGGATCCGCTGCGGTAGAACTGCGAGCCGGCGCAGGACTTCGGCCAGATGAGTCGGCACGTCATTCGATAGGGCCACCACAGCTAAGGCCCGCTGTGACCCGGTGTAGAGCTGTTCCACCAGGGTGTACACGGCCTTTAACTTGGTGACCACGCTCTGGTTCAAGTTGGCGCTTCTGGAACCTGTTTAACAACATCAGATGACCCGGTGATAAGGATGAGTTAAGAGATGTAAACATTCCAACGTGAATGAAAGCCGGTGAGGCGACTTACCGAAGATGGCAGCTACCATTTGGGACACTTGGCGCTTTAACCCAGAGAGCTCAGCGGTCTTCTCAGTGAGGGCCTTCTCCGCCTGTTCTGCCCGGGTCACCAGTGCAGCTTTCTCCTCAGCCCAGGCCTTCCGCTCAGCGTTGAATTCAGTCCTCAATTTCTCCCGAGCAGCGATGCTGGAGACAAACTTGGCATTCGCCTTCCGGGTCTCCATCTCTTGAGTTTTTAACCGGCTCTTGAGACCCTCAAGGTCCGACTCAAATTTCTTGCCAGTAGCCTGCATATGTTTCTGGGTTATTGACAGTCATTCTATAAAGTCCCAAGTGCTTTCCCAGCAAAGACACTTGGCACTTGGGGGCTAATGCATATTGAACGTATCTATCTATGCACGGCCGGCTCAGTTCCGTAAACCGGACTCTAAGTCTACAACATATTCAAGTATAAGTCCTAGACTTGGGGGCTAGGATGACAAGGATCACTACGCAGAAAGTAAGAAAACAGCAGAAGGTTACCTCAGACTTCTGTTGAATCTGGTTGACCATGGCGATCTCGACGTCTCGGTTCTTGTGAACTTGGCCGATGTAGCCTGAGACAAGCTCTCCAATGCTTAAATCGGTGTAGCCCGAGAGATCCAGATTCGCCCGATGAGGTCGCAGCAGCTCCCCCTTCACGGAGCATTGGGCCAGTGCGGTTGGCCTCCCCGGCTCAACGTACTCCGTCCGGGTAATTACCACGTCCGGGTCGTTAGCCGGTGGGGCTGAGTCGGATGCCTCCGGGTTAGCTGATGGTTCAGTTGTTCTCTTGGTGCTCGGGGCAGGGGCTTCAGGCGCCGTGTCCATGGGAATGGTGGCTTCGGGGGCGGAGGCGGCTGGTGGCTCTTGAGCCGTCGTCTCCGGCTCAGGCAAGTCTGGCACTCCGGCTGACCTTGTCTTCTTTGCTCTTTTGGTGAGCTTTGCCTGGGCACTGAAAAGGCAGAAGTGTTAGGCATACAAAGGGTAAGTACAGGCAGATAATGTAAGGAGATTGTTATTACCCGGGGGCAGTCTTGAAGGCCGGCAGACTTGACTGCATGGAGTCACCCGAAGAGGGGGAGGTCTCCTGGTAATTGGAGTCAGAAGAGTTGAGTGGCTGACGGATGACACCCGCCAACGGATGAAAAGGGTACAGGTGAGAAAAAACCTCAGTGCGGCGTTTCCTCGTTGCGTCGGGTAACCCGGTGGAGAGGTCGGTGTCCTTGCGGGCCCGGGTGTGACGCCGGCTCTCGTGAACCTGCTGCTTCAAAAGAAATTGAGGGTCTCGGTGAGCTAATGGATGGGAAAAGCTTACTTTCCGGGTTACCCTTCGGACTTTCAGCTGTGGTGAAGGCTCCGAGCCGGAGGAAAGTGATGTTACCTCTTCCACCACCGGGTTACTGGCGCCGGTGTCATCCTGTCAATAGGCAAGTGTTGATAAGGCGGACAGCATCAGACAACATATACAGCAAGAATTTAAAAGGTTTAAGGGTTACCTCTGACTCGGAGCTATCGCTTAACTGCATTAGCTCCGAAGCAGTGGGTCTGCTGCCCTTCTTGCGAGGGGCGGCTTTCTTGGCGGCTTTCTTCGCCTTCCTGGCCTTCTTGGCCGCTTCATGGTCATACTTGACCCGCCAGAATTTATCATCAGCCTGAGAAATACAGTAATGAGTTCTTAGTAAGATGAACGGTAAAATAAAATGGAAAGGTTAAAGTCAGCGGCTTACCGCTGGGGCTGGATTGGTCTTGCAGAACAGGGCTAGCCCGGTTCTTCCACAGTCTGCCAGGCTCTCGTTTAGCAGAGCCTTGGTCTCTTCTTTAGCAACGTCTTCTGGAAGATCATTGCGACTGTGCCTCTGCGGGTCATCCTTTCGCCCGGTGTACTCACACATTAAGCCGAGGTGGCGGCTCAACGGGATCACCCGCCAAGAGATCCAGACCCGGACCAGGTCTATTCCGTTCAGACCGTTGCCTAGCAGGGCCTTGATCTTATTGATCGTTGGAAGCAGAGGCTGGCGTTCCGCGGCAGACAGCTTGTCGGATAGCGGATGAGTCGGCTCCAGGCGCGTTGGGCGAAAGCCGGGCAGCGGGCTTTCGTCAGCCGGGGACGTGTCTTGGCAGTAGAACCAAGTCATATTCCAGTCCTTGGGGTGACTTGGCGGTTCTGCGTAAGGAAATAGGCAGTCCCTGCGCCGTTGGATGGAGATGCCGCCTAACTCCAGACTTGGGCCGTTTGCGCACTCGGTTTGGCGGTTTAAATAAAAAAGCTCTCTGAAGAGCAGCAGACTCGGCTCTTCTCCAAGATATACTTCACAAAAAACTTGGAAGTTGCAGATGTTGGATACGGAATTGGGTCCTATATCCTGAGGCCGAAGGTCAAAAAAGTTGAGCACGTCCCGGAAGAATTTTGAGCCGGGCGGTGCGAAGCCCCGGCTCATATGGTCTGCAAAGATCACTACCTCCCCGTCCCTCGGCTGAGGTCTCTCTTCGGACGGGTCAGGGGCACGGTAGGACATCACTTCCTTCCTGGGCAGATATCCGGACTTAACAAAGTTGGCCAGGGTCTCTTCGGTGACGCTGGATCTCATCCAGTTACAAGTGATGGGAGCCTTGGGAGGCATGGTGACGGTTAGTGATCTATGATGAAGAGGAAAGTGTCCGGGTTAATTATAAGCCGGAATTTACCATTCAAACTACAGTGACGGCTTATGAAGGGAACTAATGATATATATTGATACGGTGAATTATCTAAGCCGTCGGAGTTTTCAGGATAAGTTGGTCATCTACGGCTTACTGCAGTTAAGTCGGAGGATTCTACGGAGCATGTTCTCTTTAACCGGAACGTTCTACGGCGCGTGTTTTCTTTAAGTCGGAAGCATAAGCTGCCAAGATTCAAGGGTTGCAGTTTTTACTAAGTGTGGTAAAACAGATTTCATACATCACAGTAACTTTTTCGGATCAAAATGGTTGGGCAAGATGAAAATTTTCTAGACCTAAAGGAACAGAAACAGGAGAAGTTCTTAAGGTGGAACATGGTTTTTTAGTGGTGAAAAAGAGGATTTTTTGCAGATTAGAATGATCTTGAACAGTTACCGCAAAGGGTCTGTGAAGAGTTAAGATCAACGGGGGCAGTGGCTACAGGGGTTACCGAAACTCGCGGCAATGGTGAAGAACGCGAAGAACACGGGATGAACCACTACCACAGATTTGTTCTAGCAAGGCAGGGAAGACTCACGGAGTTGAGGAAGAGCGAAGGTCGCCGCTGTATATCTGGTCCGGTCAGGGTGATCAGCGGCCGGGTCGGTGAAGATCAGGGGCGCGACGGCGGCGGCGGCGGCAGAAGTTCGGGCAGAGGAACGGCAGCGCGAGGAAGAAAGAAGGAGAATGTGAGAAGAGAGTGCCGCGGCCGGCCTATTTATAGGCCGAGTCATAAGTGCGCGGGATTCAAGGAGGCCACGGCGTGGTTATCTCCCCTCACGGCGCCTCGATTTTCGCAAAGACAGTAAAAGCAAGATCCGTTGCGGATCTGGCGGAGTAAAAAAAACGACTTAATGGAGGATGACGTCACGGCGGATTATCCGGAGTCAGAGGATGACGTCACTCCGGGTTATGACCTTCACATGAATGGTAAGCCGGAGAATTTTTCTGTCTGCAGAGCTGAAGATTGACACGAGCCGGCTCAAGTCAATCTGGGGCCTAATGTTGAGGATATAGACCTGGGGGTCACCCGCTAGGAGGGCCGGGTTACTCTAAGGATCATTACCAGAAGCCCGGAGCTAAGTTTCAGATAATGGGCCAGAGATGGGCTGAGACCCGGATATAGCTTAAAGCCCGTAGTTACAATCATTGTTATAGTAGACTTGTAGTGTAAGGCAAGTATGGTTTAGAGTCCGAGCCGGACACTCTTATGAGCCGGCCGGGACTCTAAGGGCTGCTAGGCGTCAGCCTCCCTATATAAAGGGACGACCCGGCAGCAGTTTAAGGGCGACAACGATCTCTCGAGAGCCGGCATAGCTGTTTAGCTCCCTGGCGATTGTAACCCTAATCAATAACACCTCGAACTGGACGTAGGCTTTTACCTTCACCGTAAGGGGCCGAACCAGTATAAACCCTCGTGTTCCTTGTCCCGCATAACCCCTTCAAGCTTCCTCGTTGCGATGGCTCCACGACTAAGTCCTAGCCCAAGGACATCTGCCGTGACAATTCCACGACAATTGTGGTTTCGAGTTGCTTCGAATTCATATGTTGATTCCATATCTTTTTCAAGTGGCTTCTCAACTTATGGAAGTGTGATGTTTTACTACGGAATTCATTCGTTCATCTTCGTTCGAATGTTTATTGTGAAGACTATATGTTGCAATTTCTATCCGTTGATTCTACTTATCTATTTGTCTATCAAGATGCTAACGGATGTCACCCTCTTCAGGATGGCTCCGCCAACGCGTCAGAATCCGGATCACAATGAAGGGAGTCAAGCGAACCCTCCGCCACCACCTCCGCTTCCGGAGGCATGGCAAGCAATCATGGCAGCCACCAACGCCAATGCTCAGATGATTCTGCAACTCTTGCAAGAACGTACTCAAGGGCAAGGCAATCAAGGTCAAGGCAACAATCAGCCTAACTTCGCCACTCTCAACCAGTTCCTCGCAAATCAGCCCAAGTCTTTCAGCTACTGTGCCGAGGCCACGGATGCCGATGATTGGCTCGTGGACATCAACAAGCATTTTGAATGTAGCAATGTCAGGCCTGAGGACTATGTCAAGTTCGCTTCTTTCCAGCTCAAGGACCAAGCTGCTGATTGGTTTCAGCAATACAAAGATTCCAGAGGAGGTCATGTGATCACTTGGACTGACTTCTGTCGGGACTTCAAAGCGCACCACATTCCACAAAGTGTTGTTGAGAGCAAGCGTGAGGAGTTCCGCAATCTCAAGCAAGGCAACATGTCTGTGTATCAATACAACATTCAGTTTCAGAAACTTGCTCGCTTCGCTAAACAAGACGTTCCTGATGAAAGAGCATGATCTATCACTTCAGAGGTGGCCTTAAAGAGGATCTGCAGTTAGCTCTCGTTCTTGTTGAGCCTACTCAGTTTGATCAATTCTACAATATGGCACTGAAGCAAGAGGCTGCTCAGCTCAAGTGTGAGGCTTCTAAGAAGAGAGTCAGAGACGCAGTTCAGTCTTCTTCTTCCTCACTTGTGACAGCTAAGCAACAGAAGTTCTGGTTGCCTCCTCCTCCTCCTCCGTTTCGTCAGCCTTACCAGCAGAAGAACAAAGGTGGCCATGGTTCTTCCAACTCTTCCAACTTTGGCTATCAGAACAAGTCTCAGAATCAAGCTCCCAAGTCCAATGCTCCTTATCACCGTCCACTCTCAGAGGTGACTTGCAACAAATGTCAGCAGAAAGGTCACTATGCTAACAAGTGCTTCAACCAAAGGCGTCTTCCTCCTCCTCCTGTCAGATCTTCCAGCAATGCAGTGGTCAAGCATAATCCAAAGTCTGCAAAGGTGAACATGATGAATGCAGCTCAAGCGGAGGAATCTACTGATGTGATAATGGGTAATCTTCCTGTTAATGATATTCCTGCAAAAGTTCTTTTTGATACTGGTGCATCTCTTTGTTTCATGTCAAAACCGTTTTTTGCCAAGCATGAATTCACTTGTTCTCATCTGAGTAAACCCATGAATGTCGTTTCTCCGGGTAAACGTTTGAGTTCTAGTATGATGGTTCCGGATGTTTCCATCAAGATGGGCGACTATAAAGTCCAGTCTTCTCCAATTGTTCTTGGTGACGTGGATATTGATCTTATTCTCGGGATGGACTGGCTTTCTAAGCACAAGGCTCAACTTGATTGTGCTGCCAGGGAAATTCAATTGACACACTCGTCTGAGGATGTGATTATCTATGCCGCTCGTGATGAAACCATTCGGTTTTTCTCTCTCAATGAGAAGGGCGAATTGAATGCCATCTCTCAAATTCCAGTCGTTTGTGAGTATCAAGATGTCTTTCCAGAAGAGCTTCCGGGTATGCCTCCTCATCGGCCAGTTGAGTTCGTTATCGAACTAGAGCCTGGCACTGAACCCGTTTGCAAGCGTCCATACAAGCTTGGACCTAACGAGCTGAAGGAATTGAAGAAACAGCTCGATGAACAAGAACGTCTGGGTTTGATCAGACCGAGTTCTTCTCCATGGGGTTGTGGTGTTCTTTTTGTCAAGAAGAAGGATGGCACGGACCGACTTTGTGTCGACTACCGTCCATTGAACAAGAAGACAATCAAGAACAAGTATCCACTTCCCAACATCAATGAGCTATTTGAGCAACTCAAAGGGGCTAAAGTATTCTCGAAGCTTGACCTTCGTATGGGTTATCATCAGATTCGCATTCGTGAAGAAGATATTCCCAAGACAGCATTCAGAACAAGCTTTGGTTCTTATGAATATACTGTCGTGTCTTTCGGCCTTGTCAATGCTCCTCCAGTGTTCTCTCGGATGATGAATTTCATCTTCAACCCCTATACCAATGAATTCGTTCTGGTGTATCTCGATGATATCTTGGTCTTCTCCAAGAATAAGCAGGATCATGCCAAACATTTGCGATTGGTGCTCGACAAGCTCAGAGAGTATCAATTCTATGCGAAGTTCTCTAAATGTGAGTTTTGGCTCGATGAAGTTCTTTTCCTTGGTCACATCATCTCTGCCAAGGGCATCGCTGTTAACCCCGAGAAGGTGTCCGCAGTTGTGAATTGGGAACCTCCTCAAAATGTCAAGCAGCTCCGCAGTTTTCTTGGTCTTGCAAGCTATTGCCGAAGATTCGTTGAGAATTTCTCCAAGATTGCAAAGCCTCTTTCCAACCTCCTACAGAAGCATGTGAAATATGTCTGGTCTCCTGAGTGTGACGTTGCTTTCAACACTCTCAAAGAGAAACTAGTCACAGCTCCTGTCTTGACTCCTCCTGATGAATCCAAGCCGTATGAAGTTTTCTGTGATGCTTCTCTCCAAGGTCTCGGTGCTGTGTTAATGCAAGAGAAGAAAGTTGTGGCCTATACCTCTCGTCAGTTGAAGCCCAACGAGAAGAACTACCCCACTCACGATCTTGAGTTGGCGGCAGTTGTCCATGCATTAATAACGTGGAGACATCTCTTGTGGGAAGACAAGTGGACATTTTCACCGATCACAAGAGTCTCAAGTATATCTTCACTCAGCCCAACCTCAACCTTAGGCAGACTCGATGGGTCGAAATGATTCAAGAGTACAATCCGAGTATTGAATATACTCCAAGCAAAGCAAATGTCATTGCAGATGCTTTAAGCAGGAAGGCTTATTGCAACAGCTTAATTCTCAAGCCTTTCCAACCGGATCTTTGTGAAGCTTTCCGCAAGCTGAATCTCCAAGTTGTTCCTCAAGGCGTTTTGCCAACCTCATAGTCTCTCCTATTTTGGAAGATCAAATTCGTGAGGCACAACTCCTTGATGCCATGGTGAAGAAGGTGAAACGTGGTATCGATAAGGGTCTTTCCAAATACAAGTGCTATCGCATTGATGACAGAGACACTTTGTTCTTCGAGGACCGGATTGTGGTTCCTAAAGGTGATCTACGGAAAGTCATAATGAACGAGGCGCACAATTCTCTCCTTTCCATTCATCCTGGAAGTACGAAGATGTATCATGACCTCAAGCAGTCGTATTGGTGGACTCGAATGAAGCGAGAAATTGCTCAATTCGTGAATGAATGTGATGTCTGTCGAAGAGTGAAAGCAGAACACCAATGACCAGCTGACCTCCTCCAATCTCTTGCTATCCCAGAATGGAAGTTTGATCATATCGAAATGGACTTCGTGACTGGTTTTCCCAAGTCCAAGCGCGGAAATGATGCTATCTTCGTTGTCATTGACAAGCTTTCTAAAGTGGCTCATTTCCTTCCAATCAAAGAATCCATCACAGCAGCTCAGCTGGCAGAGCTCTACACCTCCAGAATTGTCTCCTTGCACGGCATTCCACAATTGATTTCTTCTGATCGTGGAAGCATCTTCACCTCTAAGTTCTGGGACTCCTTCCAGAAGGCCATGGGCACAAATATTCGCTTCAGCACAGCTTTCCATCCTCAAACTAGTGGCCAAGTCGAGCGAGTCAATCAAATTCTTGAAGATATGCTCAGGGCTTGTGTCATTTCCTTTGGCATGAAATGGGAAGATTGTCTTCCATATGCTGAATTCTCCTACAACAACAGCTTTCAAGCGAGTTCGGGCAAAGCCCCATTCGAGATTCTCTATGGCAGAAAGTGCCGTACTCCTCTCAATTGGTCAAAGACTGGTGAATGCCAACTTCTTGGCGATGACTTAATCACTGAAGCTGAAGAAATGTGTAAAGTCATCCGTGATAATCTCAAAGCCGCGCAATCGCGCCAGAAGAGTTACTATGATAGTAAGCACCGTGATTTGGCTTTCGAGATCGGAGACCATGTCTACCTCCGCGTCTCTCCAATGAAAGGCACTCGTCGCTTCGGTATCAAAGGGAAGCTTGCCCCTAGATACGTGGGTCCTTTCAAGATCATTGGCAAAAGAGGCGACCTCGCCTATCAACTTGAGCTTCCTTCCAACTTCGCGAACGTGCACGATGTGTTCCACGTGTCACAGCTCCGTAAGTGCTTCAAGACGCCTGAGCGCACTATCAACTTCGAAGAGATTGACCTCCAAGAAGATTTGTCTTATCATGAGCACCCCGTTGCTATTCTTGAAGAAACTGAGCGCAAGACTCGCAACAAGTCTATCAAATTCCTTAAAGTGAAGTGGTCGCACCATTCCGACCGGGAAGCCACCTGGGAACGCGAGGACCATCTCCGTTCCGAATATCCGGAGTTCTTTCAGTCCTAGATCTCGGGACGAGATCCTCTCGTAGTGGTGGAGTGTTGTAACACCCCGCATGTAACTTGCCATATTTGTAACTCCGACTCTTGCCATTTCCGGCTATGTGTTATGATATTCCCTCCGTTGTCGGGTTTTGTCTTTCGTTTTGTATTTTGTCATGTCATGCATTTTCATATCATGTCATCATGTGCATTGCATTTGCATACGTGTTCGTCTCTTCCATCCGAGCATTTTCCCCGTTGTCCGTTTTGCAATCCGGCGCTCCTATCTCCTCCGGTGCACCCCTCTTGTTTTCTTTCGTGTGCGTGTGTCAAACTTTCTCGGAATGGACCGAGGCTTGTCATGTGGCCCTAGTATACCACCCGGAGACTACCGGTCAAATTTCGTTCCATTCGGAGGTCGTTTGGTACTCCAACGGTTAACCAGGCATCCGCAAAGTCCATTTGAGTGTTCAGCAAAACCCCCCTCTAAAACCAGCCCAAAACCCACCAAACTCTCTTCCATGCTCTAGGTCGTTCGATCACGATCGTGTGAGGAAAACCGCACCTCATTTGAAGTCTCCTAGCTCCCTCTACCTATTTATATGTGGGCAACCCGAAAACGGAATCGCAGACGAAACCCTAGTTTCTCCACCGCGCGCCGCCGGACGAAATCTTCTGCCGACGGACACGTCCGCCCGCCTGCGCCGCCGCCACGTGTCGCCGCCGCCGCGCGCCGCCGCGGGCCCGCGAGGCCCGAGGCCGGCCCGCCCGTCCCCGCACCGGGCCCGAGCGCCCCGCCTCTCCCCGCGTGCCCATCGCCGCCGCCTGCCCTCGCCGGCGCGGCCGGCCCCGCCATCTCCGCCGCCACGGGCTTCTCCGCCGCCGCCCGACGCGCCTCCCGAGGCCGCCGCCTTCCTCGCCCCTCCGGTCACCTCCTCCTCCGCCTAGCGCCGCCCGCCGCCGGTGCCGGGCCCCGCCGTCCCTGCCTCGCCGGCGTCGACCCCCATCGCCGCCGCCATCGCCGAGCTCGAGCTCGCGATCTAGATCCGATCAGTAACGAGCGTTGACTTTCTCCTCGCCCTTTTTTTCCTGTCCTCAGTTTTTCTCAGCATTTGCTCATGTTCGTGCTGCCGTAACTCCGTGCATGTAGCTTCGATTCGCGCGTGTAATATGTAAAATTGTTCGCCTTGTGATGCTCTTCATTTTGTTCAATTGCACCATGTTTATTAGAGGTCATCTTGATGCCCAAATCTCTGTTGGAAGAGGGCTAGTTGCTGTTATTCTCTGGTTCTTGACGGAACTTGGAGATTTGTCATTTTTGTATCATTTAATCTGTGCATCTTTTGAGCATGAGCTCTACATGTGTTTTGAAGTATGCCATGCCATATTTCCAGTGGTGTAGTCCATCTATTTTTGTGATCTATGTGGTGACTAGCACAAGCATGCAAAGTAGGCCCCGTAATATTTCTGATTTCAGGGACAGTGATTTCTCTAAGTCTTTGTCTGCTGTAATTTTGTTGCCATGTAAACTTGATGCTACAGAGAGATCCATGCATATTTTGGAGATTTTCAGTAAGGATGTTTTGTAGCTATAGTTGTACTTGATCCATTCCTGCTATTGTTTGCAATTATGGAGTGCCATAGCATGACTCAATCTTGCCCTACTCTTGCTATAAAATATTTCTGGCAGATTTTTAACATGATATGCAATGTTGCCAAGCTTATTGTAGTTGATCCTTACATGCTATGCTATTGTTCTTACCATGGTTAGCTTCATAAACATGCCCTCTTGCTGTAGGTGTGCTTGGTTTGTCATGCATTGCTCTGTAGTGAGTGCATTGCTCTGTAGATTACTGCCATATGCTTTGTTGCTATGTTGGGGTGCTGTAGCATTGTTGCTTGTTGCATTTAAGTGCTATCTTGCTGTTAATCGCAGATTCGTGTCATTCTTGTTTTGCTTGCCATTTGCAAACCGTGCATCCGATTCCGGTGATCTTTATATCGATTTCAACCGAAATCACCTCATCTTTCCAGTGGCATGCTTGGTTTGCCAAGTTACTGCCATGTTCATCTTTTTTCTTTCGGAGCACGCATTTGCATCGCATATCATATCTTGCATATCATACATGTTTTGCATCATGTTGCTTGCGCATTTCTCGTTGTTGATTGTGGTTCCGTTTGTTTGTGTTCTTGTCTTGGGTAGAGCCGGGAGACGAGTTCGTGAACGAGGAACCTGTCGAGTACGCTTACGAGGATCAAGCTTTCGACAACTCTGAGAACCTTGCAGGCAAGATGACCACCCCTCGAAATCACTTCTATCTTTGCTTTGCTAGTTGTTCGCTCTATTGTCATGCTCCGCTACCTATCACTTGCTATATCATCTCCCATTTTAGCCATGTCAGCCCTAACCATCCTTTCCTAGCAAACAGTTGTTTGGCTAAGTTACCGCTTTTGCTCAGCCCCTCTTATAGCGTTGCTAGTTGCAGGTGAAGTTGAAGTTGTTCCTTGTCGGAACATGGATATGTTGGGATATCACAATATCTCTTATTTAATTAATGCATCTATATATATTTGGTAAAGGGTGGAAGGCTCGGCCTTATGCCTGGTGTTTTGTTCCACTCTTGCCGCCCTAGTTACTGATATACCGGGATTATGTTCCTTGAGTTTGCGTTCCTTACACGGTCGGGTGATTTATGGGACCCCCTTGACAGTTCGCCTTGAATAAAACTCCTCCAGCAAGGCCCAACTTTGGTTTTACTATTTGCCGCCTAAGCCTTTTCCCCCGGGTTTTCGCGAGCCCGAGGGTCATCTTATTTTAACCCCCCGGGCCAGTGCTCCTTCGAGTGTTGGTCCAAACCGAGCAGCCTGCGGGGCCACTTCGGGGAAACTCGAGGTCTGGTTTTACTCGTAGCTTGACTTATCCGGTGTGCCCTGAGAACGAGATATGTGCAGCTCCTATCGGGATTTGTCGGCACATTCGGGGGCTTTGCTGGTCTTGTTTTACCATTGTCGAGATGTCTTGTAAACCGGGATTCCAAGACTGATCGGGTTTTTCCGGGAGAAGGTTTATCCTTCGTTGACCGTGAGAGCTTATGATGGGCTAAGTTGGGACACCCCTGCAGGGTATTATCTTTCGAAAGCCGTGCTCGCGGTTATGAGGCAGATGGGAATTTGTTAATGTCCGGTTGTAGATAACTTGTCACTTGACCCAATTAAAAATACATCAACTGCGTGTGTAGCCGTGATGGTCTCTTCTCGGCGGAGTCCGGGAAGTGAACACGGTCTGTGTTATGAATGACGTAAGTAGGTGTTCAGGATCACTTCTTGGTCATTGCTAGATGACGACCGTTCCGTTGCTTCTCTTCTCGCTCTCATTTGCGCAAGTTAGCCACCACATATGCTTTTGCCGCTGCAGCTCCACCTTGTTGCACCATCCTTTCCTATAAGCTTAAATAGTCTTGATCTCGCGGGTGTGAGATTGCTGAGTCCCCGTGACTCACAGATTCTACCAAAACAGTTGCAGGTGCCGACGATGCCAGTGCAGATGATGGCGTCGATCTCAAGTGGGAGTTCGACGAGGAACGTGGTCGTTACTATGTGTCTTTTCCTGATGATCAGTAGTGGAGCCCAGTTGGGACGATCGGGGATCTAGCATTTGGGGTTGTCTTATTTTCATCTGGATTTTGACCGTAGTCGGTCTATATGCTTGTATTTTGGATGATGTATGAATAATATTTATGTATTGTGTGAAGTGGCGATTGTAAGCCAACTCTTTATCCCATTCTTGTTCATTACATGGGATTGTGTGAAGATGGCCCTTCTTGCGACAAAACCACTATGCGGTTATGCCTCTAAGTCGTGCCTCGACACGTGGGAGATATAGCCGCATCGTGGGCGTTACAGGTTCCAAGGTCGATGTGATCGCCGTCGGCACGCTACCTCTGCATCTACCTACGGGATTAGTTTTAAACCTTAATAATTGTTATTTAGTGCCAGCTTTGAGCATGAACATTGTATCTGGATCTCGTTTAATTCGAGATGGCTACTCATTTAAATCCGAGAATAATGGTTGTTCTATTTATTTGAGAGATATGTTTTATGGTCATGCCCCACTGGTCAATGGTTTATTCTTGATGAATCTCGAACGTGATGTTACACATATTCATAGTGTGAATACCAAAAGATGTAAAGTTGATAACGATAGTCCCACATATTTGTGGCACTGCCGCCGTGGTCACATTGGTGTCAAGCGCATGAAGAAGCTCCATGCAGATGGACTTTTGGAGTCTCTTGATTACGAATCATTTGACACGTGCGAACCATGCCTCATGGGTAAGATGACCAAGACTCCGTTCTCCGGAACAATGGAGCGAGCAACCAACTTATTGGAAATCATACATACCGATGTGTGCGGTGCAAAAAAAATGAATCGCCCCAGCTTCTTCTTCCTCGGTTAGTTAGGCTGGATCCGCATCTCTCGCTCCAGGAGCGCGGCGCCGCGCCTCCTGCCCCCTCCGGCGACTGTTCTCGTCATCGGTCCCAACCCTCGCCAGCCTTCCTCGTCGCCGGTCCCCACCCTCCTCGTACGTCGCATCTACCCATGCAACAACTCCACCCGCGTTTCAACTCCTGACGACGACGGTTGTTGCTCCCGGTTGTAGCTCCGACGCCGCTCCTCGCTGTTGATGCTTGCTGCAGGGAATTGCGTTGATGACGGCCGCGAGTCAATCAACGCCGTTTGAATGGATGTAGCAAAAAACTTCACGGTAGTAGCAAAATCCAACTATGCTTGCAGCAAAAATCACCGTCGCTGCCGTCGCGAGGTTGCAACCCCGCCTTGATGGGTGTAGCAAAAACCTTCGGCAGTAGTAGCAAAAACCTACTATGGTTGCAACAAATCGTTGTTGCCGCCGTCGCGAGGTCGCAGCTCCACCTTGATGGATGTGGCAAAAAACTTCGCCCATAGTAGCAAAAACCTACTATGGTTGCAACAAATCGTTGTTGCCGCCGTCGCGAGGTCGCAGCTCCATCTTGATGGATGTGGCAAAAAACTTCGCCCATAGTAGTAAAATCCAACTACGGTTGCAGCTTTCCCTTGTTGTGCAGTGCCATTGAAGCTTTTCTATATGTATGGTTGAAGGTTTTTTCAACGGTTATTAAAGCTGTTATAGGTGACGATTGCAACACTTGTATACGTGTGTGGATCCGGCCATGGCGGCATGTAGCCACTAGAACATGAAGGCGCGCGTTGCCGCGCCCATCCATTGTGAAGGAACTGATCCAGCAAATAATTGAATGTACAGACAATTTATAATTTCTATCATTTGAATCACTCGAGTTATAGAGGCACGATGTCAATGGTTGGCCATATTTCTTTAATTTATATACAGCTGATCCACTTGCAGAAAAATATTAGTTGTATTACATTTTCTTTTTAGCACGTTCATGAGGAAAGAACGAATAGAACATAAAAAAAATCCTTAATTGTACTTCACTACATAGACGAATTTGGAGAGTCTGCATAATAGCACATAATCATTAAAACAAATACTCAGGGAGCTTGATCCTCACATATTGCCTTCACTGTAGCTTATTAATTGTTGGCCAAAATGCTACAAAAATACTCGCTTCTTGATTTGGAGCAAACACGCCACAAAGAGTATAATTAGAAGAAGAAAAAGAGCTGCCCTGTTTTCTCCCTGGAAAGCCAAGTCCTTATGCTGAAGCTCTAGGGACAACTTCTGGCCTGCTGATAGGGGAAGAGAATTAACACATCAATGAAACCTGGGTAGAAGATGGACACAGACATATAAGCAAAAGTCGAATCATGTTCGAAAGCAGATGCACAAAGTTAACCTATTATGTTTGCAATAAGAGCACCCATCAGCAATAGCAAGCAACATGAGAGAACCTTTTATGGATTTCAGTTTTATTAACAGAGCGCAGAACTATATCAAACAATTACTTACAATCATGAGTACAATACTATTTGAAAAATGGGTCAACTTTGTTGCTAATTCAATCCTATTATCATCATTTTTGGCAGATGTCAATGCCTACCCATATAAGCACAACAAAATGTGGGATGGCTGTACATGCCTAAGCAAGTAAAATGTACCTAGCTAGAAGCGATGCTGGGAAAGAACAATTTGAAAGATGTAGTCAAACAACAGGTAGTTATTCGTCAGCTACAATCTTTGGCACATGATACACCAAGAATATACCCAAAATTGTAAGCAAGGAACACAAACACAACCTGGCCCTAGTATATCCCAATGCACGAGCTTACCTCAAGGTTGTTAGACTCAATGGATTCATAATTCCAATCTAATAACATCAAAAGATGTTCAGAGGGTACACACATATCACAAGACACCATGTAAAGCTATATAGAATACCTTGCAGTTCCACGCAATTCTGGCCTTCTGAAAAGAGATAACTCGCTGAAGGAAATTTGCAATGAAAACAAAACTAACAAAGTTAAAAGAAGGACCAGACCACCGCATGCATCCCAAAACTTTGTAAGCTCTATCAATATATAGTGACCTTGCATCTAGTCTTCACCGAAGCCATGGGGGATATGCCCAATATAAGTGGGGTGACTGTTTTCTGGCTCATCTCGCTGCTTCTCTAGTTTATTTCTCTTTCCCCTTCTCTGACTGCATCAATCACTAAGAATATTAAGGATTACTACCAAACATTTTTGTGGCTTTGTTGTTTCCGGCATAATCAAGGAAGCACAAGGAAATAATTCCCATCACCAGAATCAGGCCAAGAGAGCACGCACCTCTGGTTCTCTTGTTTTCACTCACCCCCAATTTGCTGAAACCTCTTATTTGTTCTCGAAGAACCCTACTGAGACACCAGTCCCTGACAGCCGGTGATGGACGCCGACGGCGCGCGCGGCCGCTGCAGTCGCTATGGTGGAAACCTGCAAGACACGAAATTTAAAACATTCAAGAAGGGGCATGCGGAGGAAGAGTAGAAGGCGGGTGGACTGCACCTATGCTGAGACAGACACGAGGCAAAAGATCGCCGACGGCGGCGGCGCATCTCGGAGGAAGGAGCAGATGAGTCATGGAGCTGTTCGTTCGGGCAAACGTGACGACCTGGCCTGTTACCAAATGGGAGTACTTGGGCTTTGACGGCCCGATGGTGGAGAGAAACTGAAGCTCGTTCTGCGGAGTAGCGGCCCGCAAGATGGCGCCTCGATCGCGTGCGGAATGACCTGGGACGATCTAGCTCAATCAGATCGTAGGCTGGAGTAATCCAACGGCTGAGAGGCTTAAAACGCCGTGGTGGCTTCTAGGTAGCTGAGTCTTACTGTTTTGTAATGGCATCTCCTTGCTGGTTCAAACATTCTCCGAGCATGTTTGCAGACCCCCCGTGGCCACCTTCGGTCACCATCCTCAGGAGCATCCCGGCCGCCATGGTGCAGCGTGTGGTCACCGCCATGGGAGCCCTGGCTGCCGGCGAGGGAGCACCTGGCACCGGCGATGGAGCTCGTGGTGGCCCAGTCACAACAAAGAAAATACGGCTGGAGGTAGGGGATGGAGCCGCGTAGGGAAGGAGGCGGTCGCTTAGGGCCACTGCGTATGCTCATCTTGCGCATTGGGCCAACGCGGCGTGCGAGCCGGCCGAAAGTTCGGCGGGCGCACCGAACGCAAACATTTCCCCTTCTTCTTTTTTTACGAGGACGCAACCATCTCCCTTCCTGGAACAGGGCTTCGACCAAACGTATTTGACCTTGGTTTTTTCTTCTCTCGAGTGGAACGCATTGGACATTTGCTTTGTTGCCTAGCCAGGCAAAAGAAAAACACCAATTCGCAGAAGAAGAAAAAACACCATCGATCTCCCAATTGGACCGACCACCTCGACCAATAAGGAAGTGCCACGCCTACACACGTAGAAGCTCGGTTGAGCCGTCACGGTGGAACCGAGACGGAGACGTGCCGACAAAGTGTGGCCGCGCCACGTGGCCAGGACCCATTCTCCCTCGCCACGTTCCCGACCTTGCTCTATTTCCCCTCGCCTTCCTTCTTCCCCCGACCGGCCAGAACCCAGAAGAGAGCACCAAACCCAAAATCCAGGCACCATACCGGCGTATAGGCGGCCGCGCTTGCTTCGTTGCGTTGGCGAGCGAGTGGACATGGGGCTGGAGATGGCGCCGGTGGAAGAGGAGAGATCGCCGGAGCAGCCGGAGCTGCAGATTTACCCGCTGTGCCGCTACTACTTCGGCGCCAGGGACGCCCGGCCATGCGCCGGCGAGACTGCCGCCGACCGCGCCCTCCGCCTCAAGGCCAAGTGAGTAGTACTATCTCACTTGTCACGTGCGCGTTTTGACGCGCCCTCCGCCTCATGTAATTAGCCACCGCGCACTGTCACCATGATCTCTCGTCTTAGCTTGCTCCGTTCCGTTTTACTGCAGCTTCGCGGCTCGCGGGCTCCGGACCTGCGTCCATGGCGTCCTGCTGGTCGAGCTCTCGGGTCACCCCCACGTGCTGCTCCTGCAAGTCAGGAACTCCTCCTTCCTGCTCCCGGGCGGCCGCCTCAGGCCTGCCGAGCAAGGTACGTACATCAAGATCACTCAAACATGCCTCAATTCTTGCCCACAAGAAGTGTTGTATGTTTTGGGGTAACAAGTTATTTAACTGTGCTTCAGATGTCCAAGGCCTGAAACGCAAGCTCTCCAGCAAGCTAGCGGCCGCGGATCGAAACGGCGACCACCACTGGCAGGTAACCACTGGAGTACGAATTATTTGACCAATGGGCAGTGGCAGTGCAGGAAGATTTTCTTTTTTCCAACGACTTTGCAGTCTTTGCACGGGCTAGATGGTAGACACTGAGCATGACGCGTAAAAATTAACTATCATCATTTGCTCCTTATAGATCGGGGAGTGCATTGGCATGTGGTGGAGATCCGAATTCGAGGCCAGGCCGTTTCCATATCCGCCTCCGAACACTCGTGCACCCAAGGCAAGCAGTTCCAACAGAGTATCTTGTCTATGATCAGTCCTCTAGTCCTCGTCCTGAACTGTAAATCTAACCGTGCCAAGTGACTCTTGTATCTGTAAAGGAATGCGTAAAGCTGTTCTTGGTTAGGCTGCCCATGGCTCGCCAGTTCGTCGTGCCGAGGAACCTCAAGCTCCTAGCCGTGCCTCTGTCCCAGATTCACGACAATCCTCAGGTTTGTTGGATGCTTCCTCAGTCGTTAAACCAAACGGAACTCTTCTTGTCGTCTTTATAGGTGATCAAAAGTTGTAATTTGTACAGGTATATGGTCCAATCATATCTGGAGTTCCGAATCTGCTCTCCAAGTTCTCCTTCAACCTTGTCAGGGACTGATAAGGTGCTTTGTGTCGGGTTTTTTTTTGTAACAAGGGGCTGCATTTTTGGTTAGCCGTAGAACAATGTACAGTACACGGACTGTCAGATAAGACTATGTTTGTACTCTTTTTTTTTTGTGGCGAATGAAACTATGTTTGTACTTGCCAGCTGCAGCTAGTTCATCCCGTCTCCGTTCGGACGTGGCGACGGTGGCACAAGGATATTCATACCTTCTTGAAGGCGTCGTTGCGGAAAAGGTTGATTTAGTCATAGGTGTTATTTTCATATCTTGTAATGGTTCGCCTATGGTTGCCTTGGTTTTATACTCTGCTTAATAATTAATAAAATTGGGTGTGTACATCACGATCCGAGGGTTTACCTCCTTTTTGAGATAAAAAAAAGCTGGAGCTAGTTCGCTAAGGCATGTAAAATCGTACTATCAGTTTGCTTGTCGTGCGAATTAGTTTGTGAACAACATCAACTCGCTCATGAAACATGCAGTCATTTGGGAGTCATTTGGGCGCCATCAGAGCATAAATTCTTTGCGTGGCTCATCACTTAAGATCGAGTTTAGACTATGGATCAACTTCACCGGCGAGATTGGCCGGCTATGCCAATCGTGCAAAAGGGAGCTGGAGACGGCGGCGCATATTTTGATGCGCAAGACGCATTTGGGACGTGGTTAGAAGATGGATGGGGCTGCAGCCCATGAACATTGCCGATTGGAACAACTTTAACTCGGTTAAAGATTGGCGACACTTGGTGATCAACATAAAAAACAACAAGAGAAAGGGTTTGGCTTTGTTCGTCATGCATGTATCCTGAGAGATTTGGCGTGAGACAGTGAGAGAAATGCTTGGGTTTTTCAGAAAGGTTCATCGATGTCGGGCTCCATCCTGCTTAAAATCAAGACCGAGGTCGTGATATGGGGAAGGGAAGGGAAGGGGGAAAACACTTATGATCTTTGACGCTGTGGGAATAGTTTCTTATGTATCCCTGACCGCATATGCGGTCATGCTTTGTGTTCTTGCACTTGTTTCCTTGTTTGTAAACTCATCTTAATTAATGGGACCATGCAAAAGTTTTGCCTTGGTTTCAAAAAAATAAGTATGGACATAACTAAAAATTCATGATCATGAGAGAGCCCCCTGCGTCGTCTAGTGGCCTCAACATGGAGAGGCAAGAAATTGTGTTTTACCAACTCCATGTTATAGTGTCCATGGGCGTCCAGCAGCTTGGGCACCCGCTTGAGACAACATTGCCCCTGTTGGTGACCAACCGATATGACGGGGAGCGTGGGATCCGGGGATCACCCCAAATACAGACATGCTCGCCATTGTCAATTCTCTAAATGATGCCCCTCTTGAGGAGAGAAAGGCCATGTTGAATTGCCACATTGAAGATTCATTCCTTGAAAAAAAAAACATATTGAAGACAGTCGTTAGGGTAATACTTAGACTTTGGCATGGTCGGTGGCGCAGAGGGAGTCTGGTCGGGTGAGAAGAACCATGCTTAACGTGTTGACAGGGCCTCACTATTAGAAAAACCCTTATAGGTAACCACTTAATAGTGGCGCGGCTTATTTGGCCCGCACTACTGCTACATAATAGTAGCACGGACAAAAACATGCGCTACTGGTAGGGATTAGTAGTAGCGCAAGCAAAGCAAGGCAGCGCTACTACTAAGTGGTTCCCACCGTGCGTCTCGAGACAGGTCATAATAGTAGCGCGGGGTAAGGAACCAGCGCTACTACTAAGTTTATAGTTGTAGCACTGGTCTGCCAACCCGTGCTACTACTATGGGCCTCACTTAGTAGTAGCGGCCTCCGTCCGTGCTACTACTAAGTTTCACTTTGTACCGGAACCGAAGCAGCCCATACGTCCTCTCCATTCTCTCTCTCTCTCTCTCTCTCTCTCTCTCTCTCTCTCTCTCTCCCACATCGACCTGCCGCTGCCCTCTCCCCGGCCGCCGCCATGCGCCACCCTCTTCCCCACCGTCGCCGCGCTCCACCCTCTCCCTCTTCCCGCTCACCAGGGCGACCACGCTGCTACCCCCCATGCCTTTCGGCGCCACGCAGTAGCCTGACCTCGCGCCCCCCTTCGTGAGCAGCAAGCGGTCTGCTCTCCAGCCGGCAGTCCAGTCTGGTGGACGACACCCCACCGGCGGACCCCAACTCCTCCCTGTCCAGCTGAACCTCCACCCCAGCGACTTCGACCGCTCCTCGATCGTTCTCATACGGGAGCTTGGTGAGGAGCAACTTCACTATTTTTTTCAAATGTTGGCATGTAGTATTGATTTGTTTTTGTACATTGGCATGTAGTTTTTATTTATTTTTTCAAATGTTGGCATGTAGTAGTATTAATATGTGACCATGGAAGTTCATGTGAGTTCATCGCCAGACATGACCATGGAAGAAAGAACTACCAAAATATGCGATATATGGAAGTTCATAAATAAGAAAGAAAAGTAAATAGATATGAAAATAAAAATGATGGCATTAGCCCAATAGAAGTTGTCCTCCGATGCCGACGCAATGATGGAGTTTGGAACTTGTAAATTTTTTATGTCATTAATCGATATATGTAATGTTGATCGATGCTTAGGGTTGACTTTGAGTCCGATGGGGCTCTCTGTGTGATAGATTGATGTTCTTGAAGGAAGAATCCCGATTGTTGTTGTGGGGATCGCTTATCTTTCTTCTCCTTGTGCTAGACCTTTTGGTAATGTACTCGGGGAAGAAGGAGAAGCGACCATCACCGACGGTCGAAATATCAGTGAGGGAGTGTCCACCATATATACACCAACATTATTAGTACAAGTGTACATCGATGTTCTTGAGGGAAGATCACGACTGTTGTCGTGGGAGTCGCTTTTCCTTCTTCTCCTTGTGTTAGACCTTTTGGTAATGCACTCGGGAAAGAAGGAGAAGTGACCATCACCGACGGCCAAAATATGAGAGTTGTTCAAGGGAGACTCGACATACCGAAAGTGAACCCTAAGCATCGACTAGAACAACTTGTTACTAGTAAATAAATTTGAGTAGAACAAAAGAAAATATTGCAGGGAACCTACGAGTTGCCTATGTTTTGCTGAATGTTGATTAATTTCTGTTCCAGCAATTTCGGGCACTCGATATGTCCTATTTTTATCAAAGGTGATGACAAAATTTTCCGTGGATTTTTAATCTTTCAATTATGAACACAGCAAATGGATGACGAGGATAGGATCCTTGAGTGCTATGATTGTACAGATGAGGGGGGTATGTACGAAGATCCTCACTTGAAAAACGATAGTTGCTTCTCCCACATCCCTAATTTACTTTTTTTTGCTTTAACGTGTAATTTCTGTTTTTTTAATTCAACTAGTGCATCCCCTGGTATGCAAGACATTATGTCCTAGAGAAGCTCTATTTCGATGAAATGGATAAGATGGATGAGAGGACAACTTACCTTAAGATGAAACATGGTTTCATTTTCAAGGCTACGATCAACAATCATGTAGGTCACACATGTTTTGCTTGTGCAAATTGGAGAGTATTATGCAAGGCTTATGGATTTGAGGTGGGTATGAGCATAACCTTCGATATTGGCATCGTTCCTCAATATGATCCAGTCACCTTTCCTCAATATGATCAAGACATTTGGGTGGATCTGGACATGATTCCAATTCTTTCTCCGTGTGAGTTTCTTAAACAAATTTGTTAAATAATCTATATTGCTTATTTAAAATAGTTGTTACTCAACCCTAACTTAACTTGTTTATTTAAGATTGATAGCTTATTTTCTATCTCCAAGAAAAGCACGAAATACATTAGACGAGACCTATTACACTGTTGGCTCGGAGCTTACTTGGGAGGAGAAGAATTATCTTATCTCTTTTGTTAATGTTGTTCAGTCGTTTAAGGGCACTTATGGAGCTGGCCGAAATACTACACGCTACATGCCACCCGTCCACAAGTTGAGCGATACTAACATTAGTACAAAATGCATGATAAGATTTTTTACTATCGTGTCCCTAGTCCATCTTTTTCATACATTCTTCTTAAATAAACTACATTGCTTAATATGTTATTATTATGTTCTTGAACAGAACTCTCAAGTGTTGTTGTGCCTACGCTGATGGATGTGCAAGGTGAGATGAAAATTATTTGTCATGAGAAGACCAATTTCAAATATAGATACTCGACTGATCGTGGGCCAGATGGATGCCTTAAAATTGAAGGATGGAGGCAAATAGTGAATAAGTGCAGGCTAGAAATTGGAGACCGGTGGATCTCTGTGCTCCATCATGGAGATGGAGGGGTTTTCCTTTTCTTCTCTATTTTCCCTAAAAGAGAGGAGTAGGTCTAGTGAGAGATCACGTCCACTCTAGGCCAACTTCAATGTGGAGCGGCCGCTCTACAGCGACATGAATACGGGCAGCTGGCGTCGGGGGGGGGGGGGATTTGCGTGTGCGAGGGAGGATGGTTTTGGGTGGGTGGTCAGAAGCGGGCGTGTTTGTTGTCCGGACACCCGCAAAGCCCACCACGTTTGTCTCCGGTTTACGGGAGAAAGTGCATCCAGACCGCCCTGTGGACCGATGCAGGATCGTGTTGGATGACACAACACGTTCGGACCGTGCATTCCAGATGTTTGCGGGCAGTTTGAGGGTCGGCGTTGAAGATCTCTTACCTCTACCGCTTGGTGTGGTCTGGTAGTGCTCTTATAAGGTAGATCAAAGATGGATAGGATAAGGAGAGATTGGATGCGTGTATATGTGCAGCTAAAAGTAACTATATACGCAACCTACCTTATCCTTACCGTGTGGTGTGGTCTGGTAATGATGATGAGACACGTGGCGGTTGTTCGAACTTTTTAAGATCAAGTTTATTCTTTCTTCATGTCACAGGATTTGCATCCCAGGAGAGTGCAAGCCCTAGCCTGGATAGCCATTGAGATCCACGCTCAAGTGCGTCTCGACCTCTGTCGCATAGGGCTTCGACACCCTTAACCCACTCAAATCCGCATCCTTCTCATTCTACGATGTTGCTATACCTCTCGAGCCATCGTCCCGTCATCCTCGGACGCCCGCAGCACCCGCCCATGCGCCTGCCCACATTGGACTACGACGCCATCCACCCAGGATCCATTTGTAACATGGTACCCACCGTTCCTTTGCCCACACACCCACGGCAGACATCATGCCCAGCAGGTGTTCAGTCAAGTGCCATTGACCTTTTTTGTTTATCTTTATATTGTTTTCTAGAGTAAGCATAATGGCACAATACTCGGTGATGGAGGATAAGTTGTTGTGCAGTGCCCGACAGATGAAGGTTGTATTTGCAGACTTTGTAGGCATGGGGCTCAATCTTTTGGCAAAATGTGCATGCTTCGTTTCATGAGCAAACGCATGATGAGCCCTATGACCTGCACGTGATCCATGATCCCAATATGAAGTCGCTAGCCCATCAATGGTACACCATCTCCATTTTTGTCGCGAATTTTTGTGGTGTGATTGCACAAAATGAGAGAAGGTGGCCACGGGCTCGCAAACCATTGAGATTGTAAGTTTTTGCTCCTTGTTACTCTACATGCTGGTCAATTCATTGCTTCACTTAATGTTTCAACATGATAATCATCATGTTGTATATCCCGGATACGTCGTCGTGTGTTGTACTACAGGACCGAAGGCATGCCATTTATGTTCATAAATTGTTGGATGATGGTCAAGGGGCAGGATGACATGTGCAATTATCGTTGAGTTTGAAATCGATGAATTCGAAAAACTTGTTAAACATCTGGTTATCTTGGATGTAATATATACATTTGAACTATTGTTGTACTAGGAATATTTGTATTTCATTTATGGATGGATGAATTGTGCAACTTTTTTATAATTATTTTGAGTGTTATTGACTTAAGAAAAAGAAAAGCGGCAAACATTTATGGGACAGGGTTGGATGCCCGGCATCCATATCTATGTTTGTGGATGGTTCCACACCAGTACGCGGACAAATATGATGTCTGTTTTCCATGTCGACGTTGGAGATGCCCTAAGAAAACTGCCTATAAGATCAAATGATCAAGTAATGTAGAAAATAATTTTAAAGATTCTAACCCTTAAAACATGCTACGAAAATTCGTTTTACTCAAAGGAGCTATGAAATATCTAAAAATCTCTTAAGTACACTAGTACAACTGCGAGCGCAAAGCCCTCCTGCTCATAAAAAAGTAACCCTCTCATGCCATCATGTGTGGTCGGTGACGCCTACGTACCGGCCCCCAAGCGTGTCTCTCCCTGTCTCGCCGGCCTCCGTGCTCTCCCAACATTTCTACAAATAGAAGCACAGACTGGCTGATCGAAGAACCCCAAAGCACCGTCCAAGAAACGCAGAGAGCAAGAAACCCATAAACCCCAACGCGCTTACGCCCTTCCCTGTAGACCGCCCCGGCCCAAGCACGTCTTTTCACTCTCTCGCCGGCATCTAATCCATCCCCTCCACCATCTAAATATAGCATTGCGTGCTGATCGGTGAACACCCCAACTCGCCCTCCAAGAAATCCCTAGAAGCAAGAAAGCAACGCAACCTAAAACCCCAATGCGCTTTGGACCTCGCCGCGCCGATGCCCATCCCCTCCCGACCGCCCTGTCCCAATGGAGTCACCGTCGGCGGGCACCGTGTGACCCGCCTACCCGGCATGCCCGGGGTGCCCTACCCAGCAGCCTGTCCCACCTGCCCGTCCGTGAGCGGAGGCGGCAACGACAGCTGTGGGATCCCTGCTACGATCTCCGGTGGAGGCGGCGCCACCCTCGCGTTGGTCGTTGTCCAGATCCATAAGTGTGTCTACGACAAGAAGCCAGCAGCAACACTGGAAGTCGCGACTCCTCCACCAGCTCCTCTTCCGGCGCGTCACTCCTCCTCTCGCTCTGCCTCCGGCGGCGGCGACTCTAGTGTTGCATCAGAATTCGCACGACCGGGCCATCGCTCCTCCTCTGGCGGCTTCAGCACTGCATCAGTACGTGCCCCGCCAGCAGTGGCAGAGCTTGATGAAGATTGTTGAGGGGGCAAAGAAAATAAATTATGCGTGAACTCTGAGAAATCTTTGATATTCAAGCCTTTAAGAGTTTTCCTAGAATGTGTGTGTGTGGGTGGGGGGGGGGGTGGGGGGGGGGGGGGTGTGGCCTTGGCCCCATGAAGCTCCGCCACTGCCCACTAGGCCGTCGAGGTGTACCCGCAGCCGCTGCAGGGCTTCTACTCATTGCCCCCCTGCAGGCACCTGTCACGTACGAGGTGGATCCGGAGGATGCGGAGGTTGCGGCGTCGTCTTCAGTCTGCAACATCATGTGACTTGCTTCTCCAAGTACAGACCGCCTCGACTACTACTACGCCTACGTATCGATCTGCATGCAGCGTCCTCCTCCTCCTCCTACAGTACTGGTATTGTGTCAGCTCTACGTATGCAAAAAAAACTCTACGTATGTACTCCCTCCGTTTTTATTTACAATGCATATTAGATTTGACTGAAGTCAAACCTCGTAAAGTTTGACTAATTTTATAAAAAATAATATAAACATTTACCATAACAAATCTATATTATATGAAAGTACATTCAATAATGAATCAAATGGTATTGATTTGTTACTGTATATGTTAATATTTTTGTCTATAAACTTTGTCAAAGTTTGACTTTGACCAAAGCTAATATGCGGAGTCAATAAAAACGGAAGGAGTACGTATATATTTTTTGAAACAAAGAAGGTGGCTGACTGCCGACCTTATATTTCAAAACAGGCTATAATTGCCTGTTGCGTCATCGATCGCCCTCCGCTTTGACTTTCGCACTCATCTGATGTATATACATGCATATTTTGTGTTTAATCATGCTAGCTGCCTAATTAAAAAGACTACATGCGTATTGTAAACAATGTAAAGACATATATAAATAATGTAAATTATATATATATATATATATATATATATATATATATATAATCTTACGATCATTTCATAAATAAATTACATTTGAAATACAAATAGTTACACCCTCCGTCCCAAAATAAATGTCTCAACTTTGTACTAACTCTAGTATAAATTTATACTAAGGTTGAGACACTTATTTTGGGACGAAAGGAGTACATTCATATTCATTCACTGCATAAAATTTGACATAAGAAAAAAATATAGGTCATAAGACCAGAAAAATTACATTTTATGTACATTTTACACTATGTTTTTACATTACTAATTTTACGAAACATAGAATATTTTTTACGGCGATTATATATTTTCTTGCGTTCTCTTTTTATGTCTGAAATAAGACAAAATTTACGGAACGTAAAATTACGACGCATTAACGTTAAAATAGAGGGGGTGAAGAATAACTATTCCTCACCCAGGGTGATGAATAGTCAATCCCTATATATATATATATATATGAAAATCCATCCTATCACCCGGTGGTAGTTACCCCACATATCTCATATACTATCATGTGATACTATATATATTATTTTATTATTTTAAATATGTTCATATACTATATCTAAGATATTTCAAAGCAAGTTAAATGAAAAAATTGCATATGAGCCCATAGTTTTTGTTATATTTGTGAAATATGTATATATTTATACGTAAAAAAGAGCATACTCAAAACATGGTACATACTACCTAAAAAATAGTATATATACTACCTAATCATTGTTATATACTACATACTACACGTACATACTCTCGGTTTCGATAGATACTTACCACTGCTTATTGCTTATAGGAAACATTTGTCATATATATATATAGGGTGGTAGTTACCACCACTTGTTATTCCTATAAGCAGTGATAGTTACCACCACTTGTTATATATATATAGGATGGGTCTATTATGATAACACCCTTTAAGAGTCTTATTCTGGTAACACCTCCCCTTATTCTACTAACACCTCGAAAACGAACAAAAGCCAACCACTCCCCAGCCGGCGCATCCCCACCCCACCTCCCGCACGGCACCTACCCCCTCCTGCCCCGATCCAAACCCCCACCTCCCTCCACCTTCTACCACCGCCGCTGCTAGACCACCGGTCTCCGTCTCGCTGCCCCGCCCCTGTCCACCTTCTGCCGCCGCCAGAGCACCGCCGTAGGTTGCCACCCGCCGCGCCACTCCATCTCCTTCTACCGTCGCCCCTGCCACACCGCCCCTCCCATGCATCGCTTTGCCCAACCCAGTTCCCTAGTGTGCCACTACTCCTCCCCGCAACCACCTGCTTGTCCTCTTCGGCGCAGCCCAAGCGATCCTGGCGGCCCTCCGAGGACTGGCCGTTCCTCTATGGGCCAGATCCGGCGAGATTTTACCAATCCCGCACCTCCTCGAGCCAGATCCGGTGAGATCCATCGGCTCTTTCCTCTCCGACGACGGCCCAAAATCCACGGCCCTAGAGCTGCCTCGGGGTCCTCCTCTCCGTCCACGGCCAGACGCAGGCCAGCCTCGTCGTCTCCTACCTCCGCCGGGAACGGGATCCCCGCTCACGTGCCCCCCAGCTTCTCTTCCGGCCAGGACAAACGGCCTCGATGCAGCTCTTCGGTGGGTGAAGTGCGGTCCACGACGAGCGCCAATGCAGTGCGGTGCTCTCCAATTCTTCAGATTTGTTTTGGGCAATTCAGTTTGGAGCTTCGCGTCCGCCCCACAGCCTCGGTGGTCTCCCACCTCCCTACTTCCATCCTCGGCGGCCGACCCACAACTGAGGACGCACGGTTCCAGCCACCTGCCCCTCCCCACGCCGATGCGCTGGACGACAACAGCACAACAGCACCGGAGGTGAGCGCCCTCCTCTCTCTCCTTTCCTTCTTCCTCCTCATCTCTCCCTCACATCTCGCTTGTGCCCCGCAGGTGGCGACATGGCCATCTCAATCTTGTCCTTGCGCCACACCATGGACCCCGTTCGATAGCGACCTCCCCGACGACCAAGTGTTGCAGCCCACTTTTTTCTTTTTGCAATTCGCATGTTAAAGTTTCTTTTTGCAGTGCGTGTGTGTTGTTCGGTGTGAGCTCGAACGAAGACACAGATCAGTCCACTCTGTTCTCTAATGCAGAAAAAGGAGGAAAAACCAATTATAAAAAAAGAAACGCAAGACTCGCTCTCCTGCATGCAGTTCGTTTAGAGTTTGATTGATGTCCTGTATTGTGGGTCATGGAGTTCGATTGGGGCTCACCTAGTAAAGTTCATAAAAAAATGTCCATCGAGATTTGCAGTGTAGTGCATAGTATAGAGGAGTTTATGTTGTAAAAACTTCTACAAAGCATGATGTAGTTTCTCTGTTAAAAACCCCTTGGTGGTTATGACAAAGAAAGCATGCAGTTTGTTTCGAATTGGGTCGCGGCTCACATCCTCCGATGCAAAAATCGAATTGCACTTGTTCCTGCATGGCGTCGTGTGTTCAATTTTTTTTTGCATCGGCACTTGCAATGCATTTTGCTGTCGCGTGCGGTTCACTACACCTGGCCTCGCTATTGAGATGAAATTATAAAGAGAAAATGCTAGCAAAAAAATGAACAAGATGCGCAGCTGACTGTACATAATTGTGCAGCTCGCTGGACCCTATTTGAATTGAAGTTCTAAAAAAAGTGCAGCCCCTTAGTGGTTCACCTTGTAGAAAAAGGAAAAAAATCCCCACGGGAGGTTCACTTCTTTCTTGAATGCAATTTGCTTTGTTTGTGGGACGACTGGAAAAAGTAGATCACTCCAATTTGTGTAGCAACTCATTACCCCTATGTATGAAGTGCAATTTGTTTCGTGTGTTCAGTTGATTACATCAACACATGCAGTGCGTTAGGTCCTTGGATGTGGTTCACTTTTGAGAGTGATGCTGTTCACTTGCACAAAGTGTGGAAGTGTGAAAAAATTAGCGAAACAAAAAATAGTAATGCGATTCACTTCCATATACCTCGAGGTTCATTTGCACTCGCCTCTGTGGTCCACTCTTGTTCATAAAAAATGTTAAAAAAACAAAAACTCGTTCGAGAAAATTTACGTCCAACAAAAAAAAAATCATGAAGTTCGTTTGACTGTCTGATGCAGTGCGGTTTCCGTCCGAAGCAGTGCGTTTTTCTGTCGTTCATAAAAAATGACAATAAAAACTCACAAAAGCTCATCTGAGAAAATTTACGCCCGACAAGAAAATCATGAAGTTCACTTGACTCTCTGATGCAGTGCGGTTTTCCGTCCGAAGCAGTGCATTCTTCTGTATTTCATAAAAAAATGACAACAAAAACTCACAAAAAGCTCATCTAAGAAAATTTACGTCCGACAAGACAAATCATGAAGTTCGCTTGACTGTCTGATGCAATGCGGTTTTCTGTCCGAAACAGTGCGTTCTTCTGTCTGATGAACTACACACGAAGATTTGGGTGTCGCGAAAAACAGTGTTCGCGTTTTGATAATTTTAAAACAGCTCTTCAACCGTAAGGAATTAGAGAGAGCAATCTACATAAAAAAGTTGCGTCTCGTCGATATCTTTCCAACGACGTATCATTTGAATCATTTCGGTCAGCGGTTTGTGAAAATTTCACGAAAAACGGCCGCTGCCACTCATCGTCAGCCACACCATTTTCAAAATTAACTAAAAAACTTTAAGGAACCTCAAAAACATTTCTACATATTAAAGTTGCGCCTTGTCCATATCTTTCCAACGACGTATTACACGCCTCGTTTCGACAAACGGTTCAAAAACTAGAGCGAAAACAGTATCGAAAATTGCAAAAATTTCAAAAAAACGTAATTCCGCGATTTAGTAAATTTGAAACTGCTCTTAAACCGTAACTAAATAGAAAAAATAATACATATGAAAAAGATGCGCCTCGACGATATCTTTTCAACGGCGTATCATTTGCTATATTCCGATGATCGGTTTAGAAAAAAAATCATGAAAATACACTCGCGGCCACTTGTCATCAGCTGCACCGTTTTTGAAACTGCTGTTAAACCGCGAGGAATCTCAAAAAGTGTTCAACATGGCGAAGTTGCGGCTAATCTATAGTTTTCCAACGGTATATTATACGCCTTGTTCCGATAAACGGTTAAAAACTAGAGGGAAAACAGTATCGGAAAAACACTGCGTATGGTTTTTTCCGACATGAAGTTCACTAGTCTGTATTGCAGTGCTTTTGTTATAGAAAGTGCAGTGCTCTCGCGTTGAGCTTACAGTGCGGAAGTGTTATCAGAATAATTATTCTGCTAATATTAGCAGAATAGACACACACACATATATATATATATATGTGTGTGTATTTAAAATAGCATTTTTTTGTCTTTTTAGTTTTTTGTGATAAATTTCAATATATTCATCTTCAATCATGGCAGTACAAAGAACAACAGATGTAAAAAAAATTACAACCATGTCCGCCGATCACCTAGCAACGACTACAAGCACTAGAGTGAGCCGAAGGCACGCCGCCGTCATCGCCCCTCCTTTACGTGAGCTGGGCAAACTTTTCTTGTAGTAGACAGTCGGGAAGTCCTCGTGCTAAGGTCCCATGTAACATCCCAATTTTTAATTTGGATGTTATACATAGGTCGTCATAAGCATATCATATTTTATTTGCATTTTGGTTGTGATCCTAGAAATCCTAAGCAACTCAAGGACCCACGGAGAGAGTTGGGGATTTCATTTATTTTCATATTTGAATTTTTCTCAAATTTGAAAAGACGATAATTTTGATTTAAATAATTTTTCTCTCCGAAATATTTCTGATATTAAAATAAATGAGTGGAGATAAAATGACTTCTCCAAAACAAGAGGGGAATATTGGAGGAAAAACATTCAAATCAAATAAATATTTTATTTGGTATTTTCTTGCTATTTATTTGAAAAAATATGCATTTTTTAAAATTGCATTTTAGGCCAGAAAAATGTTCACCTTGTTCTACATATTTTATTTAGACGGCGAAAATTGTTTTTTTTTCATTTTTTATATTTTATTAGGATTTTTGTTTTTCGGTGAAATTTATTTAAAAAAATGTTCCCGCCCGACTGGGCCGAATGCCCAGCCGAGCAGGCCGGCCCGCTCGCGCCACCGTCTCCCCGCGCCGCGTCGCCGTGCCGCCGGCGGACTCCAACAGGAGTCCGGCTCGGACTCCTGTCGCCGCCGCCCCTTGCCCAAGTCGCCCCCCGAGGCTTTAGAAGCCGGACCCCCGGCCCCTCTCCCACATTGCCAGTCGCCGCCGCCGCCCAGAGCAGCAGCAGCCCCGCGCCGCCGCCGCCGCGCCGTCACCCCACCCAGCCGACGCCGCCCCGCCCCGCCACAGCCCCGCCGGAGCCGCCGCTCGCCGCCGTTGACCCGCCGCCCGCGAACCGGTAAAAACCGCCGTCGCTAGTTTTTTTCTTCTGGTTTTCGTTGGATCGGTTCGATTCGGTTTTTTTCGGTTTCGCTGTTTAGCGGACGTTCGCCCGAACGCCTCTGTTCGCGAATGCGTTCGTTCGTTTGTCTCTGATAACGAACGTTTGTTCGTTAGTCTTTTTCCTTTTATTTTATTTTCGGCTAGGGACCTATGCGCGATTATTTTTATCGCAGATTTGCCCCTAATCTTCAAACGCCCGCAACTTTTAGCTCGTTTATCCAAATCCAGTGAAACCAACGCCAAAATCTTCGTCTCGAACCCCTCTTTCTAGTTAACCAACTTGAACATGATTTTGACAATTTAAAATTAGGTTTCAAGCAGATTTGATTTCGAATTTTTTTGATCGTAGTTTGAGTTTCGTAGCTCCGATTTGATTGATTCTTTTTGCAAATCGAAGCTCTTCAGTTGAACTTTCAGTTGGGATCTTTTTATTTGAGTTTTACCCTTGCATCTATGCTTGAGTGCTTATGTATGCTATTGGTTGTTTGCGATAGAATTTCCGGAGTGCGAAGCGTGCTACTACGAGTCTCTAGGGTTTGCAGATCGTCAGCAAGGCAAGTAATACTTTGATCATATCCCTTTATTACCCAGTTTTTATGCATTAGTTTCAACCCTCAAACATTGCATGAGTAGGATTGATAACATGTGGGTATTGGGAAGTAGATGATGAGGTAGTACCTATTGCCCTTTATTTCAAACCTTGGGAGTTACTTCTACGTTATGCTTATACTGCTATGCTATGCTCGTAGACGTGGTTTGGTTGAGTGATTCATGACAGATGTGAGATCATTATGAACTAAGGGTTTATTTAAGGTGGCTACTTTAACACACATCTAGGTGGATTGTTTGTGGGCACCTGGGGAATCCAGTGTTGTCCCCGGGGAATCCGTGTGATCATCCTATGGTTCGCCACCCAGGCTCAAAGGGATCATAAGATTATTCATGCTAGAAACTTCCGTGTGCAGCCACAAGCCATTATGGGATCTGGCATAGTTGAGTATGTTGTGTGACCTCTTTCAGTGGTAAACTAGCAGATGTAGGGCATGTAGGTGGTACGGTTTACCCGTCGAAAGAGTTAATGCTTCTGAAAGACTGTCTCGGTCATCCGTTTCTCAAACACCATGTAGTGCGAGAAAACCAACAGAGGAGGTCGAGTATTGTGGGAAAAAGTGCGCAAACCTCTGCAGAGTGTACAAACTAATCATGGTTAGCCGTGTCCCCGGTTATGGACATCTTGAGTATCTGGTTCTTGAAGCATTGAGGTGATCTCAACACTTTAAATTAATTTTGCTGGGTTGTTAACTACTGTTTAATTGGGATTGAGATGGGGTTTCCATTCTCAATGTTTTCAACCAACTTTGTAGTTAAATAAAATATATTCCTTTGTTGTAGGAAAAAATTGGCTTTACGCAAAAATATGTTAACCCTAGAGCCTCCACCAGCCATATATGCATGTAGTGTTAGCGTTTATCTTGTTCATTGCTCTACAGTGTTATTTTGCCAGCATATTCTATTTGCTGACTCGTTTCGGGTTGCAACGTATCATGTTGCAGACTTTTCAGACGAAGAGTAAGGTGCGCTAGGTCGTTGTCGTGCACTCAGCTATGCCATTGGAGTTGATGGACTCATTTACCTTCGATGCTTCCGCAGTTATCTTATTTAGATGGCCTTAAGCCGTATTATTGTAATAAGTTCCCTTTTGAGACATTCGATGTAATAAGTGTGTGATTGCACTCTGTTATAAATCCTTCAAGTACTGTGTGTGTCAGCATTACCGATCCAGGGATGACACTTATGCACAGAGATTTGACCGTTTGAGGTCGGATCGCTACATCCCATAGGATCAGCGCATTAGAGTAGCAACCATCGCCGATGAAGAAAGTCATAGACCAGAAGGATCAAACCTGTAAACACCCGAACGAAGACGAACAAAGACCGGATCCAAACAGATCCACCGAAGACCAGCACCGACCGAATCACGCGAGATCCGACGGAGACACACCTCCACACGCCCTCCGACGATGCTAGACGCACCATCGGGATGGGGATAGAACGTGGGAGACGTTTCCTACTAAGGGACATCGCTGCCGTCACATGGCCCCAACCAAGACGTGAATTGCTTGTTATGATGGAAATATGCCCTAGAGGCAATAATAAAATGGTTATTATTATATTTCCTTAATCATGATAAAGGTTTATTATTCATGCTAGAATTGTATTGACTGGAAACTTAAATACATGTGTGAATACATAAACAAATACCGTGTCCCTAGTGAGCCTCTACTAGACTAGCTCGTTGGTCAAAGATGGCTAAGGTTTCCTAACCATAGACATGAGTTGTCATTTGATAACGGGATCACATCATTAGGAGAATGATGTGATGGACAGGACCCATCCGTTAGCTTAGCTTTGATCGTACATTTTATTGCTATTGCTTTCGTGTATGTCAAATGCATGTTACTCAGACCATGAGATCATGCAACTCCTGGATATCGGAGGAATTCCTTGTGTGCTATCAAACGTCACAACGTAACTAGGTGATCATAAAGATGCTCTACAGGTATTTCCGGAGGTGTTTGTTGAGTTGGCATGGATCGAGATTGGGATTTGTCACTCCGAGTATCGGAGAGGTCACTGGTACATCGAGGTGCCATACAAACGATTTTTAACCCCTTTCCACGACGGCATTTGGAACCGTCGCTAAGTGAGTGTGGGCGATAGGGGGGTCCTTCCCACACGACCCAGAAACCATCGGGGATAGGCCCTCCTGGGACATAGGCTGGGGCAAAATGAGCTCGTGTGTGATCAGGCGAGGCATCGAAACCCAATCATTTCCATTCATATGTACATCCCACACCGTGAATCCCAGAAAAACATTTCCGTTCGTATGTATATCACACGCAGTCAATCCAAGGAATATTTTTCCGTTCTTATGTACATCCCACACAGTCAATCCAGGGAAAACGTTTCCGTTCGTATGTACATCTCACACAGTTTTATGTATAGGCTTGTGTGTGAAAGGTGTAACTATCACACACGCTCTGCCTTGGTTAACTGTTTGCTTTTATCAACTACATCACACACGATTTGATGAAAAAAATTATGTTGCATTGGGCTATCCATCACAAGCGCTTTTACTACCAGAACCGTTTGTAAAGTTCCATGACCGTCTGTTCTCTTTTTACATCGCACACGCTGTTTTCTTTCTAACCGTGTGCACATTATTTTATTAGCTCCTGTATATTTTTATTTTTGCCTGTAATTTATTATACGAATTGCAAATTTTGAAATATGAAACATGTAATTCAAATTCTCAGCACAATGGTTCAACAACGAATCAATAAATAAAATTCCCAGTACAATATGTTCAGTAATTACAGGATTAGATAGCAATTAACTACGATGAACCACAATATTTAAAGGCGGTAAAGGTGAAGAGACAAGTGTAAATTATTTTGACTGTCGATGGTGTTGAAGAAGCGGAATGCCCATAATGTGCCTTCCTGCATGCCATAGGCATGAACCACTTTTGTCCAACCCCTTGTGACGATCGCCCGCCCATCCTTCACCGCCTTCAGGAAGACTTCTAGAGCATTGTCATGGTGGCATGAATTATATACTTTAACCTTAGTTGCCTCCACTCTGTCCATGTAGTTTGCAAGGTAATCATCAGTAAATAGCTTCGGAAACCACTGAAAGGAAGAAAATTTTGCTCCTTATGTAGTATACATTGGAATCTCTAAAAATACTTATATTTAGGAATAGATGGTGTATAAGACATGGGATGCAACTAACCTCGATGACAAACAACAGCATCACCCATTGTAGCCCTGTGTAAGTACATGGAAAACCAATGTTAACTACAATAGGGTTAACATCCACCAAAAATAGCAAATGGTACTAAAACGGCAGCATCTCTAGTGATATCTTCATTGCGAAAGAGTAGCACAGTAGCAAAGGGACGGATTAAAAAATGGATACAACTGTTAATTGCAACAGTCTTAACAACATCCTAATTCAAGTTTTGTAAGTTTGTAGCCATTGAAATACAACTCTTTAAAAATGAATACAACTGTTAATTGCAACAGGCTTAATGGCCATTGAATTCGGTACTGATAAAAATGCAATTGGCAGAGTTAAACATCACAAGGCAGATGCTGCCAGAGCAGATAATGGCCCAGTTGTCTATAAAAAGGTAGGGAAAATAGCTAAAACGTGTTAGGCATGTTTACTACAACATTCTTAATACATCAACCGTACAAAAACATAACCATTAATTGCAACTAGTATTGGTAAGATTGAACTGGTGAGTACATACTTGGTAAGTCCTGAGAGGTAGTTGCTGGGGACTTCATCTTGGCCAGAGCCCGCCCAAAGTCAGCGGCGGCGGAGGCGAGTTGTTCCTCCAGGTCGAAGCATGGATCAGTGCCACTGACATGTATACCTACAGGCAACCAGTAAATGGTAGAAGTTAAACTACAATTGCACAAATGATGTCAAATACTGGAAGACATGGGATGCAGCTAACCTCGATGGCAAACAACAACATCAGCCGTTATGACCCTGCGTAAGTACATGGATAGGCATGTTAAGTACAATAGGGTTAGCATCCACCAAAAATAGCAAATGGGCAGCATCTCTAGTATATCTTCATTGCGGAGAGTAGCATGGTAGCAAAGGGACAGATTAAAAATGGATACAACTGTTAATTGCAACAGGCTTAACAACATCCTAAGTTATGTTTTGTAAGTTTATAGCCATTGAAATACAACTGTTTTAAAATGGATTCAACTATTAATTGCAACAGGCTTAATAGCCATTGAAACCGGTACTGATGAAAATGCAATTGGCATAGTTAAACATCACAAGGCAGGTGCTGCCAGAGCAGAGAATGGCCCAGATGTCTATAAAAAGGTGGGGAAAGTAGCTAAAACGTGTTAGGCATATTTACTAGAACATGCTTAATACATCGACCGTACAGAACATAGCCATTAATTGCAACTGGTATTGGTAAGATTGAACTGGTGAGTACATACTTGGTAAGTCTTGAGAGGTAGTTGCCGGGACACTTCATCTTGGCCAGAGCCCGCCCAAAGTCAGCGACGGCGGAGGCGAGCTGTTCCTCCGGGTCGAAGCGTGGATCAGTGCCACTGACATGTGTACCTATAGGCAACCAGTAAATGGTAGAAGTTAAACTGCAATTGCACAAATGATGTGAAATACTGTAAGACATGGGATGCAGCTAACCTCGACGGCAAACAACAGCATCAGACGTTATGACCCTACGTAAGTACATGGACAGGCATGTTAAGTACAATAGGGTTAGCATCCACTAAAAATAGCAAATGGGCAGCATCTCTAGTGATATCCTGAGTCGTGTATTGTAAGTTTGTTGCTGGTATTGGTGAAATTGAGCTGGACACGGTAATATTTGAACATCACACAGTGTGCAGTACTGAAATAAACAAGGCACGAACATGCTTAATACATCAACCATACAAATCATAGCCGTTGCAAGTGGTATTCGTAAGATTTAGCTGGTCAGATCTTACCTGTTAAGTCCCGCGGGGTAGTCGCTGGGGCACTTCATCAGGGCCAGAGCCTGCACCATGTTGGCGGCGGCGGAGGCGAGGTGTTCCTCCGGGTCCACACGCACATCGGCCATCGCGCCATGGACCGCCATCAGCTCCTGGCGGTGGGGATTTGGAGGCATGAGGATGTTTCGCAGGCGCCATTTAAGCAATCAGGCCGGGGACGTGATAGAGATCGGTGGGTTACCTGACTGGATCCGAGCAGAACATAGATGTGGTTGAAGCTGTGGTTGAGGCGGTGGAGGTTGAGATGCCGGTAGGGGGAGGCGGGGGGGGGGAGGGGATATTGAGGAAATTTGATGGATGGAGATGTGGTTGGAGGAATAAATTCTGAAATCATGCGCCTAATGAAAATTTTGCTGCGAAACTTGAAACTTGGGTGGGGAAACACACAACACAGACGAAGCGCGTAAAATACTCGTGTGCGAGAAAACAGAAAATCGGCAGATCCCGTCTCCAAAAAAATGTACACATGTAGTTGATTTATGGATCATTAACACAAAAAACGCAGACGGGTACGGCATAGAAACCGTGTGTTTTGTGATCTTCTAATGATTAATGCAAAAAAACGCACACGGGAACACATGCTAATCAACGCTCAAAGCCCTCAAAGGATGCTCTTACCGACATTGTACTTAATACTACAAACTTAAAGCACTAATGGTAATTTGCTCTAATACTACGAACTTAAACTACTTCTCACATGCTGCCATCGAGGCATGCTGGCTAGACGCCCACATGCTCCTTCCCGGCCTTGTAGGCGGCAGCCCACCGTGCTTCGATCTCCGCCAAGCTCTCCTCACCACGGCGTGCGGCCTCTTCTTTATTGCGGCGGCGGGACTCTCTTTTCTTGACTGCTTTCTGCCTTTTCTGCTCCTTCTGTGCGGCATTGGCCGCCTCTAGATCCACCACCCATTCGCCCATGGCAGCCTCAAAGTTCGCCCATGTAACTGTGTGGCCGGCGGCGGCGATGAACTCGGCGCGGCGAGATGCCATCGCTTCCTTACCATGTGTGTGGTCGCGGGCGGCGAGGAACGCAACGCGGTAGGATGCCATCGCTTCCTTACTAGTTACTGTGCGCCGCGGTGCCATGGATGAGCTTGGAGAGAGCTCTGGGACGGAGGGGCCAGGCAGCCGTACAGTGCGTGTTGGGGAACGCAGTATTTCAAAAAAATTCCTACGATCACGCAAGATCTATCTAGGTGATGCATAGCAACGAGCGGGGAGAGTGTGTCCACGTACCCTCGTAGACCAAAAGCGGAAGCGTTTAGTAACGCGGTTGATGTAGTCGAACGTCTTCGTGATCCAACCGGTCCAAGCACCGAACATACGGCACCTCCGCGTTCAGCACACGTTCAGCACGATGACGTCCCTCGAGCTCTTGATCCAGTTGAGGACGAGGGAGAGTTCTGTCAGCACGACGGTGTGGCGACGATGATGATGTTACCGGCGTAGGGCTTCGCCTAAGCACTACGACGATATGAACGAGCTGTGTAACTGTGGATGGGGGCACCGCACACGGCTAAGAGAAGACTTGTTGTCCCTTTGGGGTGCCCCCTGTCCACGTATATAAAGGAGGAAGGGAGAGAGGCCGCCCCCTAGGGGCGCGCCAAGAGTATGGAGTCCTACTAGGACTTCCAAGTCCTAGTAGGAATCTGTTTCCTTTTCGGAGTAGGAGAGAAGGAAAGAGGGAAAGAGAGAGGGAGTAGGAAAAGGCAAGGGGGGTGCCGCTTGATACGTCCATTTTGCATCATGCTTTTATATCGATATTTATTGCATTATGGGCTGTTATTACACGTTTGTCACAATACTTATGCCTATTCTCTCTTATTTTACAAGGTTTACATGAAGAGGGAGAATGCCGGCAGCTGGAATTCCGGGCTGGAAAAGGAGCAAATATTAGAGACCTATTCTGCACAGCTCCAAAAGTCCTGAAACTTCACGAAAGTCATTTTTGGAATTAATAAAAAATACTGAGCGAAGAAACTACCAGAGGGGGGCCACACCCTGGCCACGAGGGTGGGAGGCGCTCCCTAGCCCCCTGGGCGCGCCCCCTGCCTCGTGGGCCCCCTGGCAGGCCTCCAGTGCCCATCTTCTGCTATATGAAGTCTTTCGTCCGAGAAAAAATCATAAGCAAGCTTTCTGGAAGAAACTCCGCCGCCACGAGGCGGAACCTTGGCGGAACCAATCTAGGGCTCCAGCAGAGCTGTTCTCACTACAAAAATAATACACTTCCGTGATGATACGTGTTTGTCACAGTAGGTCACGTTTTCTGTCATGCATGTACATCCATGACAAATTTATGACAGAATCAAGATAGTCATACCTGTGCTGTCGTAGAAGTGTTCCATGACATTACCAAAATTATCATCACGGAAGTGTCCACTTCCATGACGATAAATCGCGCGTCACAGAAGTGCTTTCGTCAAGGGTGACCGACACGTGGCATCCACCGTAACGGAACGCCGTTAAGCTATCGGGTCCGGTTTTGGATCCGATAACCCGTTAACAGCCCCGACCAATGGGGATTTTCCACGTGTAAAATCATCATTGGCTGGAGGAAACACGTGTCAGCTCCGTGTTGGCACAGGTGTCACTCATCCAATGGGCGAAATGCGCCTATGATATGTTAACACGTGGACCGGCGCAAAAGTGGCCCATAAAGTTTAAATGGGCCGACCCAACTAAAGGCCCACAAGGTTTTGCGGACCATAATGGGCCGGCCCAGCTAAAGGCCCAAAAGATTTTGCGGGCCATAATGGGCCGGCCCAGGTAAAGGCCCACAAGATTTTCGCGGGCCATAATGGGCCAGCCCAGGTGAAGGCCCACAAGATTTTTGTGGACCATAATGGGCCGGCCCAGCTAAAGGCCCACGAGATTTTGCCGACATTAATGGGCCGGCCCAGCTGTAGGCCCACAAGATTTTGAGGACCCTAGTAGGCCGGCCCATTAACTGACTGCCATGTTTTGGGCCAAATGCCGGCCCATATTTGATCCGGCCCACTAATGGCCTGCCACGTCTCGGGCCTAATAATGGCCCATATGAGATCCGGCCCGTTAAAAGCCTACCATGTTCTGGGCCAAATTACGGCCCAGATCAGGTGCGGCCCTTTAAGATGGTTGGGCTAAATTATGGCCCATATCAGATTCGGCCCGTCAACTGGACGCTATGCTTTTGGGCCCACTTGCTAAAGGCCCATTTAGTAATTCGGCCTGATATTAGTTTTGGCCTATTAAGGGCCCATTTAACATTTCGGCCCTATATTAATTTCGGCCTGTTAAAAACCCGTCATATAGTTGGGCTTGACTATGGCCCGGTTTGCATCCGGCCTGCTCGCAGCCGATAATCTAATTGGGCTAAACAAGGACCGAGACAATTTTGGCCCATGGGCCGGGGTCTATTTCGGCCTGCTGCCGGCCCGTGAGCTGTTCGGCATGTTTCAGGCCCAACCTACTTTTCAGCCTCCTAAAGGCCCATTGAGTTTTCTTGGGAAAATAGGGCCGGCGGTTTACTCGGCCTATTAAAGGCCCGAATCTACTAGTGTGCCAGTTTACATTTAGGCCTGTTAACGGACCAAGATGACGGGGCCCATGATGCAGATCATACATGGTGATTTGCATGACGGCCCAATTATGTACTGTAATTTTACGGTTTGGCCGGTTTACTGCGAAGACAGGATATATATACAGTAAAATAACTGTAGCATCGTGAATAAGAAAAAAACCTAGACTATACAATAAAGAAATTACGGCATATTACATCCACTGGGCATCAAAGTTTGCCACTATGATAATAAAGCACAAGCAGACAACAGATTACATACACTGGGCATCAAAGATCGCCACCAGTGCAACTAAACACGCTGACAAAATAATATACAAAACCGACAGCACTTCAATAGAGTTCAAGAAAGGTTAGCCCTGCCCGGGAGCTGCAGCGCAAGCAGCTGAGCAAGCTGGTGAGACTGCACTTGTTTGACACTTATATCCTCCTCACTCTGAAAGATAAACAAGCAAATAGATGATAGGTTTTGCACATATAAGTATCAGTGCTGACAATTCATCACATTTCTTACTGACGAATAAAGTGACACAATTTAAAATAGCATTAACACAATATGGTATTGTTCAGGTCAAGACATGGCAGGAAATGACATTGTGAAGGAGTTGACAGCTTCACGACACCACTGGATTACAGATCAAGAACTCATAAGTAACAATGGTTAGTGTGCTGTCAATTTATCCCATTTCAGATTGGCAAAATAAGATCACTTGCACTGTGTAGTTTAATTTACATGGTATGAAGAAGGAACTTGGTTGTACAACTGAAAACTTAAATTGAGAAGGACAAACTTTTGTTTATGAACTAGAGTACATAATAAACTTTAAACATGCAATTTGATGCAAACACCAAAAATAAACAACTGTTGCAGTCATGCCTAACCAAATATACACAACAAAGTTTGAAGGCTTGAGAAGGACAAACTTACATTATTGGTGAAGGCAGGCTCTATAAAGCCCTTGTCCATGCTGATGGGGGGGGGCAATTCAAGAAGTTTACCACAGAATCTTTTTCATAAGCATTGCCTTTATTCAAGAGTAAATATAGATGTGACAATATAAGAAAAAATGGAGAATATTTAAGATAAGATGAAGAGTGATGCTACATAACCAAGTAGCTATAAATGTCAGTACAGCGATACAGGCAAAAGGTACAGCCAAGAGCAATGCAGAGCTAAACTTCTTCAGTACCATCGGTGTTATCCAACCTTATGGTAAGAGTAAATATAGATCTTATGTGTAGAAAATGGAGGGAAAAGGAAAATAAGTTGCAGAGTGATGGTACATGAACAACTACCTGTCAATATAAGTACACTGATAAAGGATAGCAGGTACTTACAAGAACATTGCAGAGCTAAAAAAATTCATTGGCATTGGATATATTCTACACTAATGTAACCATTCATACATATCAGATAATTTGGAGCGAACAATTGATAAGCAAGCTATCATGCATACTGCTGTCACATAATGAACCAGGTATGTATGCAAGTACAGTGATACAGGACAACAGGTACTAACAAGAGCAAAGCGGCGGGCAGCATATTTGCGATATCCTGTCGTTCTTTTCAAACCGGAATTCTTTTTCGAGCAGATTTCCTGCAAAAAAGATCCGTAAGGCACATGCGGAAAAGTAGAAGTTCAAATTGTCATGCGATATCATAGACAGTACCTCATCCTCGGAACGAGACCAGTGGATAACAAGGTTTTTCCATTCAATGTCTTCTAAATTTAGCACAGGAGACTTCACCAGAAGTTCGTTTATAGACTTGCCATCAAAGTGTGATTTCCTTAGGTAACACCAATACTGCTGCAATGCTTCCTTGAAAAGCGCAAGCAAGCTTTGCTTGTCATGACTATCCAGATTGACCCTCGCCTACTTACAACAATGTAATGTAAATCATTGATGTGTTCAATCAGCAAAAAACAGGAAAATAATCACCATGAATAATAGCACTTACACGTAAGTGGGACAGGAAGATGTGAAAATGGTGTTTGTCTTCACTATAATCTTCCGATGATGGGAATATATGCACGTAGTCCCTAACAACATTGAAAGCATTGTCTTTTAAACTGGGAATAACTGGAATGGGGTTCCAATCTGCAGGAATTAGCCGTCTCTGTAGTTGGGATAGGTCTTCGACCGGTGGACTTGTTGTACTTTTTGCTGGAGTGGGATTTTTCTGTGGTACGGCTAGTGCTATGGCAACCGAAATCGGCATACCTTTTGCTGGAGTGCAGGTCCTGTGTGGTGAGGCTAGTGGTGTGGCCAGTGAAGTATGGGTACAGTCTGCTGGAGTTGGTCCTACGTTTTGTGTCACTGGTTGTACAACCAATATAAGTGGGGTGCTGTCTGATTTCTCCGGCACAACCACATTTTTCAAGGACTTTGCTAGTGCTCCTTCAGGTTCGGCAATCACCCTCTTCCTTTTTGATGTCTGATGCACAAGAACAACATTTGAGTGGAAAAACATGGTATGATGACAGATGGAATATGTATTGATAATGGATGGGCATGGCATCTCGACATATATGATGAGTAAATTAAGTAGATGGCGGTGCAACAAAGTAGAAGAAATGCGAGACAACATATGCAAGATACACGCAATCAATAAAACCTTGCCAAATTAGAGCAGGCACCTTGATGGGTGAACATGACAGGCCATCTGCCTTTGACTCCTCGAGGTTAGAATAGTCATTATGATCATATTCTGAACAAGAATCTACAGGTGGGGAGCGTATGAGTTTTGCATCCAGAATGGCACTCAATGCCTTGGTGCCAATTTTGTAAGTCATTGCAGTGTTCCACAATATTCTTCTGATGCACAGATTCTGATATTCACTGTAATTACGTATAATATCTGAGAACCATGAAAACATAAATAGCTGTGAGATTATCTTTGTAATGCAGAGGATATTCTAATATAGGGGCGCCCCTGTAAACACTTGTGTGCTATCACTGGATTCTGATGAGAGAGCTCATGTGTGCTGTAATATGGTGCGTGCATTTATATAATCTGGCACAAGTACACACAAAAAATAGGCTCCAGAAGTAAGGATAGTTGCCAGATGATAGGTTCAAAATATACTGTATAGAGAGTTTATTGCGAAACCATGATAACAAGAGCACACAACAACTAGGCAGATCATAGTGTACATAAAAGGGGTACACCATAACCACGATATATAAATCGGGAAAGTGGAACTGGCTTGAAAATACGGTGTTGTATTGCCGCTAGTAATTGAAAGCCTATCGATCAAGTACATGCCAGCTCTATCAGCTGTTGACTGCAGATGTCCCTGCTCCCCTTCCTGACAAGGAACATACTGTACGTACTAAATACAGAATAACAAAAGAGGATAATGTTAAAGAACAGAAGAGGAAGCATATTCTTGAGGTTCCGCTTAATTGCATGCAATGTTGGTTGCCAACTCATGATGAATCACAGCGCCCAAAGAAATGCAATTCCATGCTGTCTCTCTATATGTGGCAATTTTGAACAAGAGTCATTAGGATCATATTCTGAACAAGAGTCAACAGATGTGGAGCGTATGAGTTTCATTGCATCCAGAATGGCACTCAATGCCTTGGTGCCAATTTTGTAAGTCATTGCGGTGTTTAGCTTCAAGAGTGGACTGCTCCTAGTGCGACACAAAGCAGCTACACAGATCATAGTGTAGATATAACGGGAAAACCATAAGCATCAGAGTAAAATCAGCAAAGTGGAACTTGCTGGAATATATGTGCTAGTATTGCCGGTACGGCTAGAAAGGCTTCGGATACCAGCTCTCTTCAACTGAAGGTGCGGTACTGTTAATATCAGTGTAACTCTCAAAGGCGACACAACTCCCCGCATTTCCTTGCTATTCTTATAGGATTCAAGTGGGCAGGCCACTACAAATCCTATTCCCATGTTTACAAAATCCTACGAATCAAAGAGGCCCGACGAGTTCAAAGTGTCCATACCAACCGACCGTATAGACCTCTACACTGCAAATGTCCCTGCTCATCTTCACTGCAAGGAACATACTGTACTACTATCATACTCCCTCCGTTCCAAAATATAAGTCTTGGTAGAGATTTCCACTATGGATCACATACAGACGTATCCAAATACATTTTAGAGTGTAGATTCACTCATTTTTCTCCATATGTAGTCCATGGTGGAATCTATACAAAGACTTGTATTTAGGAACGGAGAGAGTACTTATTAAAGAAGAACGGAAGAGGAACATGGTAAAGAAGAGCAAGCAGATTTTTGATAATAAAATGTTCATTGCGCAGTTCCCACACATGATGAACCAGAGCGCATTAAGAAAGCAACTCCCTGTTGTCTCTCTATATGTGGTGCACGTGCTTTTTCGAAAGTAAAGTAGGAACATTAGCTGACCAATTAAATGTTATCTGTTTTAGTAATATCAGCATCATATCAGATTCGTACTTGAGCAACAAGTTTGGAATTATGAGTCGCACGTTGTTTAGCTTGATGGATTCAGGAGCAGTGCTAAGCAGGTACGATGATGGTACTGAATATAAAGGCATGTTTGCATTTGGGTCAGTCAATCATTTCAGGCGGTTGGATGAAGATCCTACGTCTCCTAACCCTTCTTCTTCCTCGTCTCTGATTCTTCCCATATAGAACACCGCACGGGCCGCCGGCCGGACCATCGGCCCCCATCGCCTGTGTTCCTCCGCCACCCCCACCCCCGCCCCCACCCGCGTCGAGTTTTCTTCGTTCAGCGAGGCCCCACCACCGCCCCAACCAAAGTCCCCACCCGAGCCCCTTCTTTCGCACCGGCGAACTCCGGCGAGCTCTGACAAATCGACTGACCCAATTTTGAAATTTAGTCTACTGTGATTTAGCTAGTGTGGAATATAAAAGGGGAAAACCATAAGCATTGGGAGTATAGTGTTGAGCGTGCCATGGCGGATCTGAAGGTGCAAACCGGACAAAGGCAACTTCGCAACCAATGTTTGCTCTCAACTAGCAAGTAAGTGATGGACAAGAAATCAGAGTAAAGCAGTGGCGATCTATTTTCTTGCTGTATAAATAAGTTGAGCAGATACGAAAGAGTACCGCCTCTGGTGCAGCGCCGTGTATGCATCTGCTGAGAATTTGACGGTGCTGCGGTAGCGATGGCTGTCGGCAGCGTGGAAGCAGATCTAGGAGGGTAGACGGTGGCGGCGAGGCGCGGTGGACGAGACGGTCGTAGGAGCAGCGCCGGCAAGGTGGACGACGGCGGGGATGAAGCGAGAGGACAGGATGCAAGGATCCCGGTCCGAAGCCGTGGATGAGAGAGGTCGATCTCTTGTAATGGACGGCGGTGTCGGGGTATTAGCTCCGGCATGGTGGAGGAGGACGACGGTGGATGGGGTGGCGGATGGAGGAGGCTGGGATGGAGAGGGTGTTTTGGCGCCCACGGAGTACGAATGGGGAAATGGAGGTGGAGAGGAAGGGGGGGGACCATGTCTTCAGGGCGCGCTTGTCTCAAATGCGAGGAAATTTATAAACTTAGCCCCTGTTTCAAATTTCCTACATCACATCAATATTAGTCGATTGGGGATAGGACGGTAATCTCGCATACACCGAATATTTGCCGGCGAGAGTTTGTTTTTGGCGCCCACCGTGTATGAATCGGGGAGGGAGTCGATTTCGGCCGAGGACACACTGTGTTTTGGCGCCCACCGTGTATGAATCCAGGTGAGAGGCGGTTATGTCATGTTTGAGTGAAATTACAAACCTACCCCTATCGAAACCTACAGAAATCGAGCAGATAGGCTTTGCGTGGCAGGGATAGGTAGTAGTAATTTCCATCTCGCAGATTTTGGTTTCGGGCGATTACTGCGACTTTCCCTGCTTCGTTCAAATTTTGCAGAGTGCACGTTTACCGTGCCAACTCAATTCGAATCCCGTTTGTATTCTATTTTTTTCGGGCGGGATCCATTTTCGATTGGAATAAAATTCTATATACATCATTTTTTATATATACTTTCAAAAGCACAGCACCCTTTATACATAAATATGGTTTACAAATGGCATGATCTCAGATTCATAAGGTTGTATCCATCAATTTGGATTTTCAAATATTTGAAACCACTTTATGTTGAAATCCAATGTACGTATTCCTCGCTAACTGTCTCCAATTAATGTGTATTTCATGCGGGTTTTTTACTTCTCAAACATGTATAATGTGTTTCACACACGCAACATATAGTGTATCCCGTTTAGACATTAATTGCATATAAACCATGCATTGTTTCTAATTAAAGAATCTATGGATCACCAATATTGATAAACTATACTCCCTCCGTTCCTTGATATAAGGTGTATAGATTTTTGAGAAAAAATCCGAAATATAAGGTGTATTGCGTTGTACCACTCGTTTGAATAAGTTTTTTAGGGATTTGATTACATTTCCTTATATCATGCAAGCTCCTCTATTTTCTCATGTCAATTAGTCAGGTGTAATCTCGCCCAAAACTTGTGAAATTTTCCCTCCACGTGCGTTCTTTAATTTCCGTGCCAAAAACTATACACCCTATATTTAGGAATGGAGGGAGTATAACATTACACGTGTCCCCAAATTCAAATGAATATGCATGTTTGATACACCAATTTGCGTTATGATATTATCGATGTCGTGATCTCTAGTTTAAATATTTGAATCCCATTTAATCCAGATATTCGTCTCATATAACTATCACTCATGCTTATATAGGACTATCTCTCTAGACCTATACGCGTTCATCGTCTCTCGGGTATTCCTGTATGTCGACAATGATCTTTTATCTTAGTAACACACTGACGGTACTCTCTCCCTCAACCTTCATCACTCTATCTCTCTCTAAGTATATCTCGCTCCCTGCTATGTGTCTCTAACTATGATTCTCCATGTGGAATCTCTTTCTCTCACACAAACACAAAACTTTGTCTTCCGGGGTCTCATTTCTCTCTACTATTCCTCTGTTGCCACTCGCACACCCCTAATACAGAGATGTCTTTCGCTCCTTAGGTATGAGAACCTACGACTCTTCCTCTTAAATATCTCTTTCTCACACAAAAACACAAACTCTGTCTCCCAGGGTCTCATATTTCTCCACTGTTCTCTTGCATGTCGCTCACACACACTGTCTCTCCCTAGAGATATCTTGCATTCCCTCATATGTTTCTCTAGCTACCACTCTCGTTTTGAAATATCTTTCTCTCTCGCAGACACAAAACTCCGTCTCTCGGGATCTCATTTCTCTCCGATATTTGTTTGTATGTGAGTCACATGCACCCTTTCTTCATCTCTCTCTCACACCCACACCCATAACTCAGCCTTCTGATCCACTCGACTCCTATCTCTAACGCACACTAGCTAGCATCTTTATCTTTCTATCTATCTGTTTCTCCATCAACCTTCTTTCATTTATAGGTTGTTCTCTTTTGCACAATCGTTGTGCCTCACTCCCTCTGCTCGCCATAGATGCATGCTCTAGCCCACGCCACTATCTCTTAAAGACAAAAACACATGCTCAATTGTCGGGCCTTCTTCCCTGCATTCTCGCATGCATGCATATTGTCATACCGATCCGTCTCTCCCATGTCGTTGATCTTAGCTTATGACTTATGTCTTCTTTCTTTTATCTCGATCATGCGCGTGCGCACACACACACACATCCCACATATACATGTATACCTCTCACACATGCACGTTGAAGGTCTCTATGTCTCCATACGTAGTTAATTACCCTCAACCCTAACGCCACATCAAATCGTTCTCTTCTTGTGTGCACATAACTTCCGCCTGGATGGGTAAAACACACACTCACACTTAACAATCTCCTTGTAGCTACCCCCCTCTCACTATTCCCCTATATCCCCGAAACCAATAATACCATCCCTTCGTTTAATTCCCGCCTACATGCACCATCGATATATAGTAGTCCCCCTTGGTGCCTCTCGAACAAACACGTTCTCTCGATGTCGACTAGTCTCACGCGCACACACCTTCTCTTCCCTCTCTACGGGTATTTTCTCTCTCGCACCCCATCATTGGTGGCCTCTGCCATACACATCACCTCTCTAGGATGAAGCCATGCACACTTAAATTACATCCGCCACCGAGGACCCCGCGACACACACACACACACACACAAACAAACACACACACACACACACACGCATGCACGCACCCACCCACCCACCCACCCACACACACACGCACACACACACAGAAGACTCCATCACACACACACACACCCACACACACACTAAGACTCCATCTCTCTCTCCCCCCCCACACACACACACATGCTCTAGGCGGAGCATTTGTTCCTACCACCCTTCATCTACCCTTACCTGTATGATAAACAATCACCTTAATTTACATGTATAACATGGACAAATTCCACTTTACTTTAGTAGTTAGCAAACTTATCATTTGTACCCATATAAAAAACTGAGTTGGCGATGATGGTGTGCCTGCCATCTTGTAATATAGACCGTCTGATCTATATGTGATGGATAGAAAGCAAACTATGATAATTTTACAAAAGATAGCCGCACCTCTCTCCACATCCTTATCTCCCACACCTCATTGCTGAGCAATTAAAAAAGAAAGTCTCTGGAACAATCAAGCATGGTGGCCGCTGCCGCCTGCCGGCGCCGTCCATCCCCATGCCTCCGCCCATTCCGACCACCAGTCACCACCACGCTCCACTCCTCCTCACCTTATCTCTCATCTTTCATTTTTTCAATGACATTCTCGAGATACCAGTTTTCCGATAAAATTCTTGAAATATCATTTGTTTTTACACATGGGATTACTCCTGCATGGGTAAATCACAACATGTGTTTTGTAAAAAATGCATATTGATGTTCCATGCAATGCACGAGCATCTTGCTTGTAATTATATAACACAAATCACGAGCAGGAAGTGACATTTTCTTTACACAACCACGTTAACATGGCCACGTAAATCACTAGCTAAAGTAAATACCATTATACTTATATCCTGATGCAAAAGGTTGAGTACATGTCCGAAGAGTAGAGTCGCACACACGCACTCTGTCTGTCAGAATCTCTCACACACACACACACACCAGTTACGTGACGCCCACTTAAGCACACACGTATGTTACAATTTGTGCACCCGCGGGTACACGTGAAGCTGCGCATTTATTTAAGCCGGACGGCGAACCCAAACAGTAGCTGCATTCATTCCCCTCCCGCCGCCTCTTCTCTGGTCGCTGTCGCCCGGTAGCCATGGCCCGGCCGAAGGTAACAACATACGCCATACTCCCGCCGGAGCGGCTGTTTAATCTGGAAATTTTAGTGGTCATGCATGCATCTTTTTGTGCTAGCACTCCTATATAAGGGTTGACTGGTCGCTTCCCGCGGACGTACGCGGGCGGTGGAAGAGGAAGGAGAAGGGAAGCGGGCTGTGGAGTAATGTTTTTTACCACAAATTCTTAGGAAACTGAGTGCAATAATTGAGTAGTTTTGCAAACTACCAGTACTACACATGAAACGGTTCAAAACCTATACTCCCTTGCCAGCGCGCGCTTCCCGCTTGAAACGGTCAGTGTCGCCCTGGAGCATTAGTGCCGCATTAATGCCCGGCCAGAGTGGAGGCGACCTCTCACTGGCGCCGGCTTTGAAGCGGCACGACGGCCGAGAGAGCGCCGCTTCCCGGTGCACCGACTGCTCCACGTCGAGGCTGGCCATCGACCGGGGTGATGCCCCCCTTCCGTTCCGCACTCTAATCTGGTGCATGACACGTATTACGTCGACCCGGATGTTGCTGGCTGTCCCACATGTCGGCGAAGTAGTACGTAGTAGTAAGAAGAAGCAAATAATCATGCGGTATAAGTCTTTCTAGAGATTCCAACAAGTGACTAGACTACACCGCGTGCAGTATCTCAAATCTCCCTTCTGGTTTATAGGGCTCAAATCTCATCAACCAAGGCATTTTGCGATTGGAGGAATGTATCTCGTACTTTACAAAACTACCCTAATTAAACTCATGCATTAATTACGTAGTTCTCTCGTTTTCCTCTCCGCCTTGGTCGCGGTACACAGTATTGACCACTCCTATATGACTAGCCGCTCTATCTACATGTGGGACATCAAAGCATCCGGGCCCGCGTGCCATCCACCAAATCACAGTGAGGTGCTACAGTCGAAACTCACCGGTCACCCCGGTGTGGCCGTCATGACCCGTCATATCACAAAACCCACACCTTTACCAGCAGTGGTAAAGTGGCCTCGAAGTTGGACTGGACGAAGCAACCATCATTTCACTGGAACGCTCGTTGAAGCCCTTTCTCCCCTTTCTTGAAGAAAACCTCACTCCAGGCTACTCACTTCTGCCATTTTTCTTCTATACCGACGAAGGAAAGGTGGGCGAATCAGTAATGCTGCTATATTTTCATTCCAAGAATCTTCTTTTTGCGAAGCACCGACCGATTCTCACAGCCTATTCTTTTCCCGTTTTCATTGCGATTGTGGTTTCCTTTCGATTGCCTTTTGTTTGTCAGTTCATTGATGGATCCCGGAGCACTAGGCAAAGAGTTGCCGGCGGACAACCCACTAGAGACGACGATCTCCAGGAAGCGAGCACCGACCAACGAGTTGACCATGTTGGCGGGCCAACCCATGGAGACGAAGAACTCCAAGAAACAAGCACTGGCCAAAGAGTTGACGACGTTGGCGGACGAACTCCTCAAAGAAAGTTGGAAGAACAGCAAGGGCCCCACCGTGCCTACCCCAAAAACTCTGATGGCCACCTTTGCGAGGCTCAAGGTCGAGTTTGAGGAGATAGTCGCCATTGAGAAGCAGTATTCCCCTGGCAAGGTGATGGCCCCCATCGAGGACGAGGAGATGGCCCCCGGAGGGATGGGATCCCCCGGTGAGCTGCACAAGGTAAAAAATAATGGCTTATTACCGAAAGTTGTGGTTTTTGATTATTTGCAATGTGCTTGCTAATATGTTAGGGTTGTGCAGGTGCCGGTGGACGTCCTTGATGATTCCGATGTCGCAGCCCGTCCTGTGGACAACGCCCCAGAGATCGTTTTCGATGTCGCGGTCCGTCCTGTTGGCATCACCCCAGAGATCGATTCCGATGCCGCTGTCCATCCTGTGGACATCGCCCCAGAGATCGATTCCGATGTCGCGGTCAGTCCAGTGGACATCGCCCCATAGATCGATTCCCATGCCACTGTCCGTGCTGTGGTCATTGCCCGAGAGATCGATGACAAGAAATAGTTGGTCGCGCTAATCCTTCAGGGTAGTTTGCATTGCCCTGTGTTTAATTACCAGAACGATGCATGTTATCAAACCATCTTAGGGCTAGTGCACTGTCTTGTGTGGGCGGTACTTGCTATTTTTGTTTGATAGTGAATCATGCGAACCCTCTCCGAGTTATGAAAACAGATGTATCCTCATCAGCTTTTGATGTAATATATGGCATGCTTAGATGTAAGTTTGAACTGTTTATCATATCAGCAGGGCCTATTTGATGATTCTTGGTGTTAGTAGGCTAGCTACTGTGCGAGCTATAGTACTTGCAAAACACTCACCAAAGAGAAATGTTGGGGCTGATGAGCTCGTGGTACGCTTATACTGATCCGTCGTCGATCGGCCAATAGCCCAAGCTCCTAAAATTGTAGGCTTAGCGATCGATCAGACAATAGTCAACACGGATACATTCAGGCCTCATTTGGTTCATAGGTTAGGAAAATCGTAGCAGAAGTACAGAGACGTACAACACAAAATCATATTAGTACAGAGACGTCCCTCCGTTTCAAAATAGATGGGTCAACTTTGTACTACTAACTTTGAAACGGAGGGAGTACAGATCCTAGGCGGGCTAGTTTGGCCTAGTGGGTTTTAGTGATATGACGTGGTACAGTGCGGTCCAGTCTTCGCGTGTGGTAGCAATACTGCGGGTAGAGTAAGTTTTCTTGAAGAAGCGGAATTCAACGAAGTCATGATGGTTCCTTCGTCCGACTAACTTACAGTGGGAAATGTTGAGCCTGCGCTACGACCGGGGTGGACCAGGATAATTTGTGCATGGCAGGTGGACCAGGATGGTCGATGTCCCACATGTCGGCGAATGAAAGTATTCTTTCTGATATAGTGGACGAGCAACGAGTATTCATTGTTTATTTTTGATGAAACCTATTGTCTCCACTATTACGACGGAGGAGTGTGAAACACGGCAGCCCAGTGAACTTGGCATGTGCACCACTCCCTCCTTCCTCATGTAATACTACCATAGTGTTGACTATAAGGTTATAGCTTTTTCTCACTTTCTCTCTATCTATTTCCTCTCAAATGTTTTTTACCTTTCTTTTTTAGACACAATTGTTTTTATGCCTCTTTTTTAGAATTAGTTTTTTATACCTAGGAGCACGTGTAGAGACGAGCTCCTGCAGATCCCACTCCTTGACTTTGTCAATGCCTCTCTCTCCTCCACGTAAGCGGGCTTGTCGAGAAGACAAGAGATGATCTCTTAGCACAATATGTTTCACCATGTTTTTAGGAATAAGTAGTTATTGAAGATAAGGCTAAGAGATGATCCATTGTACACATGTTTTTTGTCATCTCTAAATTACATGCAAGACTTATGATAAGACTATCTTATCAACCATTGTACATGCCCTTTATAGCCCAGAATTTTACTGGTACTACTTGCTATGAATGCGGGCAGCTGGCCTCTGAGGGGGGAGCGCACGCGGGGAGGTGGTGGGGTGGGGGAGGGGTTCTGGTGGGCCAGGGCGGTAAGAAGCGGGCTTGGAAGCGATGCGGACTCCCGCATGGCCCACGTCACATTATCACCACATATTTCTTGGAGTCCGTGCACGGCGGGCGGGCGATCTCTTCTCCCTCCCCCGTCTCTCTCCTCTCAGCCGACGCCCGCCGAGTGATTAGATTTCGGCTATCGACGGTTTATTCAATTGCAGTCCCACATGTCAGTGAAAATGCAAGACAACGCGTGTCCCCTCTGGTGAGCGGCGTGCGAGCTGGACTGTCCGGGGTGCGACGTGAATGCAACGCATACGAGTTGTAAGTGTGTCGCCTTTTCCTTTTGAACTTGCAAAGCGTAACATTTTCGTGCGATCGGTTGATAGAAATCCAGAACAAAATGATGAGGGCGGTGCTTTCCCGCACGTTAGGCGGGCTAGTTTGAGTGATATGACATGCTACAGTGCCGTCCACTTGCTCCATTTTAATGTAAGCAAGAGTCTACACTCTTACGTGGGAGGAGTGCGAAACACGGTGGATCTGATTTTGATTGAGGGATAACTGTTCCCTGCGAAATAATGGAGCACTATTAGCGATTATAGCATGATAGTTAGGGCATCTCCAGCACTGGCCCTCAAATTTACACCGGCATCTGTCCGAGGACACTGGTGGATGGCATCCAATGCTGCCCGCATACCTTTTGACAACTATATGAACTAACCGGACGAAATTCGTGCAAACAAAGGAAATTTCAAATTGACCGGATGAAATTCATTACATTTCGAGAACTTTTCCTATAAACTGGACGAAATTCATTACATATTTCGCACAAACCGTACTAAAACCTACTGTAAACCTAATCTAAACGATCGTCGGGCCCCGACCACCATGTCCGGCCATGAACCCGAGAAAGCCGGCCATTGCCTTTGCCTCCTCCTTATTCGCCTCGATAACCTCCTCCTCCGGATCACAAGGTTATGTAGATTTCCACCTCCATGTCGCCGCCAAGCAGCTAATCGGCCGCCGATTTTTATCCCACCAAGCTTGGCGTCGACTGAGTGGAGGAGCGGTGGCCTTCCTGGGACCAGAGCGGTGGCGACCTACCATGTACTAGTCTTCCTCGCTGCCGGCTGCGCCCGTGCACGCGCACCGGCTTCGTGGTTGTGGCGGCGGAGGGAGGCCGGGGGGGGGGAGCCGGTGATCTCCTTCGTCTTCTCCTGCGAGAGTACGTCCAAGAGAGCTTTGGAGCGCGCCCGGAGCGGAGCCACCGATGTCCTTCGTCTGCTGCTGCGATAGTACGTCCAAGAGAGCTTTGGAGTGCCCGGAGGCCATGGTTGGCGTGGTGCCAACAGAAGGAAGGGACCGGAGGAGAATGAGTGTGGGTCTTTGGCTATTGCTGGGAGCTGGGGCTCAAGTTAATATAGCGAGCGAATGGCAATGAGCCGCGTCAGACGGATAGACGGCTAGCACCGGAGTAGGTTCGTCGGTAGCCGTGGTGTCATTAACGCGGAGCAGTCGCTTGCACCGGGATGCCGCGCGGGTGGCGCTCTCTCGGCCGTCGCGCTGCTGCAATGCCAGTGCCAGTGAGAGGTCGCGTCGGGCGTGAATGCGGATGCTGCCTCAGTGACTTAACCACAGGTGCGTTGTCTCACTGACATGTGGGCCCAACGGGCATCAGGCCCGCATGTCAGTGACACACCAACTGCACCTGCAGTTAAGGCCGGTGAATGCGGCATTGACGTTCTGGAGAGACGGTGATCTTTTCAGGCGGGAAGCGCGCGCTAGCGATGGAAGGGGTTTCGGTAGGCCAGGGCGGTCAGATGCTGGCGTGGTGGTAAAATGTGAACTCATGGATGACGAGCCTTTGAAGCGTTTGCGGCATGTATTGACAACCAGGCGTCCATGCAACCGCTCTTGTCGCCAGCTAGCATTCGACGACCACCATTAGACACCACACAACCATACATAACTTATGAATAATGGACGAATCGATCAGACACACACTCGTGTGTAGTGGCACTATGATCGGTTGCTCACGATAGTACATACTCCGCACCATAGTACCCTCTCTAGCTAGGCTGTTTTATAGATTGTCGTTATGATGGACGATATACATGAGCAAGGCGCCGAGTCACGAGTATGACCTTTGGTGTTGAGCCAGGTGAATACATGCTCGGTGTTCGCTGAGGCCTCCTGCAAACGTCTAAACAGTAATGTCATATACGCATAATTTTGGTTTTTATTTCTTTCTCCACTGACAGGTAGGCCCGCATAGATAGATAGATAAAGAACACGAGCTGATGAGGCGCATGCGGACTGTTTGACTGGTCAACCAGACAAATACGGAGCTATACGCTGAGCCAGTGACCGTATAATCACCATATCTCGTATACAATGATCAAAGTGATCTATCAAGACAAGTTCAATGACCGCCAATGCATTTTACTCGGTAATAAATGACCAGAATTGAAGGGGAATCCAAATTTCCTTCATCTTCTGTCCTTGAGCTCTTGACAAACCAATGCACTTTACGGTTGTCCGGCCACTCCACCCGAGAGCTGTCACCAAGCATCGTTCATGCCACCGCGCAGCACACTAACCGGTAAGGAAGCGATGGCATCCTGATACGTCTCCAACGTATCTATAATTTTTGATTGCTCCATGCTATATTATCTTCTGTTTTGGACATTATTGGGCTTTATTATTCACTTTTATATTATTTTTGGGACTAACCTATTAACCGGAGGCCCAGCCCAGAATTGCTTTTTTGCCTATTTCAGAGTTTCGCAGAAAAAGAATATCAAACGGAGTCCAAACAGAATGAAACCTTCGGGAACGTGATTTTCGGAACGAACATGATCCAGAGGACTTGGACCCTACGTCAAGAAATCAAGTAGGAAGCCACGAGGTAGGGCGGCGCGCCTACCCCCTAGGCGCGCCCTGCACCCTCGTGGGCCCCATGTTGCTCCACCGACGTACTCCTTCCTCCTATATATACCTACGTACCCCCAAACGATCAGATACGGAGCCAAAAACCTAATTCCACTGCCGCAATGTTTTGTACCCACGAGATCCCATATTGGGGCCTGTTCCGGAGCTCCGCCGGAGGGGGCATCGATCATGGAGGGCTTCTACATCAACACCATAGCCTCTCCGATGAAGTGTGAGTAGTTTACCTCAGACCTTCGGGTCCATAGTTATTAGCTAGATGGCTTCTTCTCTCTTTTTGGATCTCAATACAATGTTCTCCCCATATCTTGTGGAGATCTATTCGATGTAATCTTCTGTTGCAGTGTGTTTGTTGAGACCGATGAATTGTGGGTTTATGATCAAGTTTATCTATGAACAATATTTGAATCTTCTGAATTCTTTTATGTATGATTGGTTATCTTTGCAAGTCTCTTTGAATTATCAGTTTGGTTTGGATACTAGATTGATCTTTCTTGCAATGGGAGAAGTGCTTAGCTTTGGGTTCAATCTTGCAGTGTCCTTTCCCAGTGACAGTAGGGGCAGCAAGGCACATATTGTATTGTTGCCATCGAGGATAACAAGATGGTTTTTTTATCATATTGCATGAATTTATCCCTCTACATCATGTCATCTTGCTTAAAGCGTTACTCTGTTCTTATGAACTTAATACTCTAGATGCAAGCTGGATAGCGGTCGATTTGTGGATTAATAGTAGTAGATGCAAGCAGGAGTCGGTCTACTTGTCTCGGACGTGATGCCTATATACATGATCATACCTAGATATTCTCATAACTATGCTCAATTCTGTCAATTGCTCAACAGTAATTTGTTCACCCACCGTAAAATACTTATGCTCTTGAGAGAAGCCACTAGTGAAACCTATGCCCCCCGGGTCTATCTTCTATCATATTAATCTTCCAACACTTAGTTATTTCCGTTGCTTTTATTTTACTTTGCATCTTTATCATAAAAATACCAAAAATATTATCTTATCATATCTATCAGATCTCACTCTCATAAGTGACCGTGTAGGGATTGACAACCCTTATCGCATTGGTTGCGAGGATTTATTTGTTTGTGTAGGTACGAGGGACTCACGCGTAGCTTCCTACTGGATTGATACCTTGGTTCTCAAAAACTGAGGGAAATACTTACGCTACTTTGCTGCATCACCCTTTCCTCTTCAAGGGAAAACCAACGCAGTGCTCAAGAGGTGGCAAGAAGGATTTCTGGCGCCGTTGCCGGGAAGGTCTACGCAAAAGTCAACATACCAAGTACCCATCACAAACCCTTATCTCCCGCATTACATTATTTGCCATTTGCCTCTCGTTTTCCTCTCCCCCACTTCACCCCTGCCGTTTTATTCGCCCTCTCTTTTTCGTTCGCCTCTTTTTTGCTTGCTTCTCGTTTGCTCGTGTGTTGGATTGCTTGTTTGTCACGATGGCTCAAGATAATACCAAATTATGTGACTTTAGCAATACCAACAATAATGATTTCCTTAGCACTCCGATTGCTCCTCTTATCGATACTGAATCTTGTGAAATCAATGCTGCTTTGTTGAATCTTGTCATGAAAGATCAATTCGCCGACCTTCCTAGTGAAGATGCCGCTACTCATCTAAATAGCTTCGTTGATTTGTGTGATATGCAAAAGAAGAAAGATGTTGACAATGATATTGTTAAATTGAAGCTATTTCCCTTTTCGCTTAGAGATCGTGCTAAAGCTTGGTTTTCGTCTTTGCCTAAAAATAGTATTGATTCTTGGAATAAGTGCAAAGATGCTTTTATCTCTAAGTATTTTCCTCCCGCTAAGATCATCTCTCTTAGAAACGATATTATGAATTTTAAGCAACTTGATCATGAACATGTTGCACAAGCTTGGGAGAGGATGAAATTAATGATATGTAATTGCCCCACTCATGGTTTGTATTTGTGGATGATTATACAAATTTTTTATGCCGGATTGAATTTTGCTTCTAGAAATCTTTTAGATTCGGCCGCGGGAGGCACTTTTATGGAAATCACTTTAGGAGAAGCTACTAAACTCCTAGATAACATTATGGTTAATTATTCTCAATGGTACACTGAAAGATCTACTAGTAAAAAGGTGCATGCGATAGAAGAAATTAATGTTTTGAGTGGAAAGATGGATGAACTTATGAAATTATTTGCTAGTAAAAGTGTTTCTTCTGATCCTAATGATATGCCCTTGTCTACTTTGATTGAGAATAGTAATGAATCTTTGGATGTGAATTTCGTTGGTAGGAATAATTTTGGTAACAACGCGTATAGAGGAAACTTTAATCCTAGGCCTTATCCTAGCAATTCCTCTAATAATTATGGTAATTCCTACAACAATTCTTATGGAAATTTTAATAAGATGCCCACTGAATTTGAGACTAGTGTTAAAGAATTAATGAATTCGCAAAAGAATTTCAATGCTTTGCTTGAAGAGAAATTGCTTAAAGTTGATGAATTGGCTAGGAACGTTGATAGAATTTCTCTTGATGTTGATTCTTTAAAACTTAGATCTATTCCTCCTAAGCATGGTATCAATGAGTCTCTCAAATCCATGAGAATTTCCATTGATGAGTGCAAAGAAAGAACCGCTAGGATGCATGCTAAGAAAGATTGCTTTATGAAAGCGTGTTCTTCAAATTTCTATGAAAATAAAGATGAAGATCTAAAAGTTATTGATGCGCCCCCTATTAAATCTTTGTTTTGCAGTATGAATCTTGATAATGATGGGACTGAATATCATCCACCTTTACCTAGAAGGCGTTCCAAAAATTCAGAGTTTTTAGATCTTGATGCTAAAATTGAGAAAAGTGGGATTGAAGAGAACAAAACCCTAGATATTAATGAACCCACTATTTTGGATTTCAAGGAATTTAATTATGATAATTGCTCTTTGATAGATTGTATTTCCTTGTTGCAATCCGTGCTAAATTCTCCTCATGCTTATAGTCAAAATAAAGCCTTTACCAAACATATCGTTGATGCTTTGATGCAATCTTATGAAGAAAAGCTTGAGTTGGAAGTTTCTATCCCTAGAAAACTTTATGATGAGTGGGAACCTACTATTAAAATTAAGATTAAAGATCATGAATGCTATGCTTTGTGTGATTTGGGTGCTAGTGTTTCCACGATTCCAAAAACTTTGTGTGATTTGCTAGGTTTTCGTGATTTTGATGATTGCTCTTTAAACTTGCACCTTGCGGATTCCACTATTAAGAAACCTATGGGAAGAATTAATGATGTTCTTATTGTTGCAAATAGGAACTATGTGCCCGTAGATTTTATCGTTCTTGACATAGATTGCTTTTATTTTACTTTGCATCTTTATCATAAAAATACCAAAAATATTATCTTATCATATCTATCAGATCTCACTCTCGTAAGTGACCGTGTAGGGATTGACAACCCCTTATCGCGTTGGTTGCGAGGATTTATTTGTTTGTGTAGGTACGAGGGACTCGCACGTAGCCTCCTACTGGATTGATACCTTGGTTCTCAAAAACTGAGGGAAATACTTATGCTACTTCGCCGCATCACCCTTTCCTCTTCAAGGGAAAACCAACGCAGTGCTCAAGAGGTAGCACATCCCGCCGCGCCGAGTTCCTCGCCGCCCACGACCGCACACAGAATGTTAGGCAAGCGGTGGCATCCCGCTGTGCCGAGTTCATCCCCGCTCGCGACCTCACACCTATGTGGGCGGCATTTGAAGCTGCCAAGGCCGAATGGGCGGTAGAGCAAGAGGCGGCCAAAGCCGCACAGAGGGAGCGGAAAAGTAATAAAGCAGTCAAGAAAAGAGAGGCCCGCCGCCGCAAGAAAGAAGAGGACGCACGCGCTGCTGCGGAGAGGTCGGCGGAGATCCAAGCACGGTGAGGTGTCGCCGACAAAGCCGGGAAGGAGAACGACAACGTCTTGCCAGCATGTGAGAAGTAGTAGTACTAGTAGTTAGTGTGTGTGTCTGTGTCGCCCGTACGTTTGTTTAATTAAATACGAGCATGTAACGGTACTACTAGTTACTACTGTAGTTTTTAGAGCAAATTACCAGTACATTAGCCTAGACTCAATGGAAAAATTCCTATCCTATGCATCAAATGGCATATCTTTCTCTATAGGAATTGAGATGCATGTCATCTCACTTCCTATGATTTTCATATTCCTATAAAATTCCTATCCTATGAACCAAAGGAGGCCTCTGCTGGAGTAACTACTGTAGCTAGCAGTACTGCTAGTACAGTAGTTTTCTTCAAGAAGCGGAATTCAAAGTCATGATGGTTCCTTCGTCCGAGCAACTTCACAGTGGGTAAGGTTGGGCCTATGATTTGACGGCTCATTAGTAATTACTGCGGCGCGACGACCGGGGTGACTCTCCCTTGGAGTTCTGCGGGCATGGCAAGTGGACCAGGATGGCCGACGTCCCACATGTCGGTGAGCGGAAGTATTCTTTCCGATATCTAGGAGCAAGGAAACCGCGTGGTATAGTATCATTGGTGATTTATATTTATTTTCTATTTCTAATGAATGCTAGCGTTTCAACTCTTATGATGAAGGAGTGCCAAACACACGGCATGTGCTGGATGTCGCACACGTCGGCGAAAGGAGTGGGACATGAACATCATGGTAGAGCGTCTCCACTTCTGGGTCGGAGACCACACGTAGTAGTACTACTGTACTAGTGGTATGAACGATACAAAGTGCAACCCGGAGAGAAAGACACGTCTAGTTGGAAGGTGTCGGGGCATACACGTAAACAAATATAAAACCTAATATATGCCTCCAATTAATATAGTTGTAGTAGAGTACTTAGTCACGTACTACTCCATAACATCATCGGGCATTGCACGTACAACATTTAGTGGTAGTAAGAGACAAATGCCTATATGCCACGCATGTTCATACTATTTGTGCCTTTCTAATTCACTTACTGCGCTGCGTTACGCAGGTTCACGCGTCCACTCTTGGGTACATGTCCGTCTCGTAGTTCCAGTCCCACGTGTCCTTCATATAGATGGAATGATCCTTGCATGACACGTGCACCTTGATGCTAGATGTGTCGCGTGTTGGCAAAGGGATGAACAAAGCTCACGCAAAAAAATAGAGTGGAAGAACATAGATTCCCGACGACCGGGAAGGAGCAAGGAACCTCGGGGTGGAGCGTCTGCACTCATAATATTTTATATTATTCAGCGATATAAAATCAACCAATCATCTCCACAATGGACTGGAAGAGTACGAAACACGGCAGCCTAGTGTAGTTACATCATACTAGTACATGGCTAACCCACGCTATCACCATATTTCTTGGCTTCCGCGCGACACCTATCTCTAGTAATCCAGCAGCCCGTATCGCTTCTCCCTCCTCGTCTCTCTCAAAGGCCCTGTTTGAATACTCTAACTCAATTAAAGGTTAGAGTTAGATTCTAATCCTGAACTAACCCTGAAGTAACTCTAGCGAAAGAGGTGTTTGGATGACAGGGTTAGATGGAGCGCGGATACGGCGAGGTGCCTTGAGGGAGGGAGGGAGGGAGAGGACGAGAAGCTTCGAGGAAGTGGGGAGGGATCTGCTGCGGGGAGAGCGAGAGAAAAATGTGTTTTTTAGTGTCCCGAGAAGAACTAACCCAAATAAGCACCTCTTGGGTGGGTTAGATTTTTTTTGGGTTAGTTGAGTTCAAACTAACTCAAACTAACTCTAACACGTGGATCAAAATAGTAACCCAAACTAACCCTCCTATTTGGATATTTTTGGGTTAGTTGAGTTCAAACTAACCCAAACTAACCCTCCTGTTTGGATATTTTTGGGTTAGTTGAGTTCAAACTAACCCAAACTAACTCTAACACATGGATCCAAACAGTAACGCGCCGTCAAATCGCACAACCCGACCTTTCCAGCAGTAAGTAAGTTGAATCCGCTACTCCCTCACCCTCCTCGCCTCTCTGTCAAACCGCCTACGCGAAAACTGTCGCGCGTACTGCCCGGGAAAAGCCCCACCCTCAACTTTGAACTACGTGAAAATAGTTCGAGCTTGTTCGTTCTATATAAATACTAGTACTGTATGTTTATTCACCCGTGGGGTTGTTCAATGAATGGAGGGTCGGGGAGCACAAGTGAACAATACTACTAGTAGTAGTAGTAAGTAGAAGTCATACAGGTAGTCACCTTAAATAGAGAGTTTCTTTTCTTTAATGCCACGTACACAAATTGACACGCTTGTTGTGGAGAGAAAAAGATAATCACTCCACTATATATGTACGCAGGGGCCTGAGCGCTTGCTTTACTAGGGTTGCTCTCTTCATTCTCTCATCCTCTCCAGATATAAACAAGACAGCGGTAGCGACATTTTCTCTCTGCTCACCGCTGGTCACAAATCCGGCCGGATCCCTTCGGCTGGTGTGTGTAGAGGACTAGGTGCATCGTTCATGCGGTCATCGCCGGCGAGGGACCCGATCCTCTGCCCGTGCCGTTCTCTCCGACACAGCGCCGACTCGGGAGGTCCTCCGACCCTTCTTCCTCCCTGTCGTATTGTCCGCAGATCCGACCTACCGCCGCCGACATCCCGACAACCCTCAGGTATAAGTTCTTCGAAAGCGGCCTTGCTCTACTACCCCAGCTCCCCACGTGTCCGCATGTGCATCTTTTTCTACTCCCATCAGCTCTTCCAAATCCACCTAATTTTTTAGTATTATTAGAGGTAAAGCTACTTCATGCATTCGAATCTAGGGCTTTGTTCAAACAACGAAGAAAGGGGGAAAGTTGTAGCATGAATCTAGGACTTGATTCAAAGAGGAAATAATATGGTGAAAGTAGTAGAGACCGGATACCCAACCGGTCTCTTGGTTGAAAAGGGAAATAATGGGAAAACGCAGTACAAACTGGATAAGGAACATATCTATTATTGGTTGAAAAAAGGATAGAAAGTGGCGGCTGGTGGACAAGTCAACAAAGTATGTCCAGGATTAGATTTGTTGCCCTCACATAGTAAAAGGTCTCCAGGATTAGAATTGCTGCCCTCACATAGTAAAAGGTCTCAGGATTAGATTTGCTGCCCTCACATAGTAAAAGGTCTCCAGGATTAGATTTGCTGCCCTCACATAGTAAAAGGTCTCCAGGATTAGATTTGCTGCCCTCACATAGTACAAGGTCTCCAGGATTAGGTTTGCTGCCCTCACATAGTAAAAGGTCTCCAGGATTAGATTTGCTGCCCTCACATAGCATGAACAAACTCTGCATCACCACTTTATGCCTCCTTGTAGGTACATTGTGCTGATGCGTCCACTGTCGCATGTCCTTATACCAACCTTTTGCTGTTGTTAATGTAAGGGCGCATGTAAAATGAAGCGATCACACTGTTACCTTAGGGACATGTCTAACCAGTGTTATTGTTAATCTAATGCCTCCAGTGATAAGATGCAATTAAACTGTGTTACAAATGGCACTCCTGCTGTTTTCCCCAGTATGATAAGTAAGTTGCTCCTTTACGCTGCTGAGTGTCCTGGTGTCCCCACGGTCCCATGCCCTTAAACCAACTCTTTAGCTGCTGTTGATTTACTGTATCTGGTAAACAAGCAATGCCACCATTAAAGTAATCCCATATTTGAGGAATCTCATTGTTGATCGTAATGCTTCTGGTAACATGAAGCATTGCTGACGTTTTAAAATTTCTACTGTCCTTGCGTGATTGCCATGAACATAATTAAGATGCTTCTTTTCATTTCGTATATGTTTCGTATATTCTTATTGACCAGCAACTGTTTACTTTCTATCTTTTTGTGCAGATAGGGATATCCATTTCACCTTGTTGCTATTGTGACCTTTTGGTGAACTGCACAAAACACTTTTTTTGGAATGAGTGTCTTGTGCAGTTCAACTAAAATGTCACGTGGGCAACATCTCTCAATTTTGGTGGAACTGCACAAAATGGTGATTGGAGTTTCCAAAATCTCCGTCAAGTTCTGCTGGTAATCTCGTGCAACATTTTATTAGCCTTTGCAAGATGAGCCTTCACTGTCACCACAATGTCACTTTATTTTAGTGGAACTGCACAAAAGGATAAGAAAATTATAGTTGCACCTTACATGAGCCGGACAGCCAACATTAATGTTCCTCAATTTTAGTGCAACTACTAAAGAAGAATCTGTCAGCTCACGAGAGCAAGTACTTCTTGCTAGCTGAATGATGCAATCTTTGCTTCATTTCAGGTGAACTGCAAAAAAAGGCGCATGAATTGAATCATGGAACTCCAGGCAGGCCTCATCCGAGTGGAGCTGCAGGTTGAGTAAAGGAGGCCACTATTAAAGTGAAATCATGCTCTCCTGGTTTGTGCTGTGCAAACAGTAATACTCAACTACAGATGTTGTGACGGTCAAGAGCATTCGCCAAGTTCTTCGATTGTATGACATGGCTAGCCAACATGGATTTAATCCCGATATTCACTTTATCAAAAGGCTCTAATGGGTTGGTTCTGAATCTTGCAAGCTGGGAATCAATGAGATGTGTAGGCATCTTTGTTGTACTTATTATTTGAATCTTATTTGTTGGTTCTGAATCTTGCAAGCTGGGAATCAATGAGATGTGTAGGCATCTTTGTTGTACTTATTATTTGGATCTTATTTGTTGGTTCTGAATCTTGCAAGCTGGGAATCAATGAGATGTGTAGGCATCTTTGTTGTACTTATTATTTGGATCTTATTTGTTGGTTCTGAATCTTGCAAGCTGGGAAACACGGCATGATGATGCAGAGGACAACAACCATAACAAACAGTTCAAACTTGGTAGTATTATCTTTGTGAAAGTGCGACAAATGTGCTGATCGTGTGCGTCCTGAGAATAATAATTCTAATTGTTGTGCATGTTGATCCTGTGGCACTGATAGAACGAGCCAATGCATTGCTTGTTTTAAGTATAAATTTCTATTAAAGCTAATTAAATTTAAGTAAAGTGACCACTAACTCCTGTTATTACAGTACCAATACAGACCCGCTCGTGAACCGACGTGTGGCCGGAGTAGGTTTCTTAATGGAGGCGTTTGAATGCGCCGAGGGTGCATCTTCTGCCGGGCGTGCAGCGGACGAGGGAGGGGTAGTAACTGTTGTCGCCTGTACACACTCAGTTTACTGTTGAATCCAGTTCCCCAAGAGCTGAAAAACGAACTGCTGCCGCCGCCTACACACTCGTTCACTTGAAGAGACTCCAATGGCGATCCGAGGGGTGAGCCTGCTGGATATGGACTTCAGCAAGGAGTTCCCCTTTGAGTTCGCCGTTCAGTCCTATGGCTGCACCAAGTTGAATGTGATGTACACCAACGATCCGGACTCGGTGAAGCTCTGCCTCGCCGAGTTCAAGCAGTACCTACAGGACGAGAAAGCACAAGGTTGCAGGACTAGACCTTGTGCCCATCCATTCGTCTCCTGACAGGGACCAGCGGATCGCCGTCGCCCAGGTATGTGTGCGGGACGAGGTTCTCATCTACCACTTCTGTAGGGCCATCAGAGGTTCTGGAGCATTCGCCCGTTTCATCGGCAGCGCCGACTGCACCTTCGCTACGGTGGAGAGAAGGAAGAACGCGACGATTCGGCCATCTGGTGCAACAAGCTTGTCGACATCCAGAAGCAATACAAGATCATCAGCAACGGGCAGGAGAAGGACTCCGTGGTTGACCTCGCCGAGACCATCATCGACCCCTGATACGCCAACATGAAAGAAGACAACGATACCAAGGACCTGAACACGTGGGAGGTACCTCTGAATCTAGCCTACATAACCTACGCGGCCAAGGACGCATACGCATGCTACGACATGTACAGGCAGATCTTGGACATGAGGGCGTGTCTGCTTCCCGTAACCGACGAGTACACGGACAGCCGCAGCGTCATGATCAAGCGTGCCAGGAAGGTCTAGATGTTGTACTTTATCTGTTTATAAGCACCTTTATCATCTGAGTGTTTCATGCATTAGCCTAAGTGTCGTAATTATCTGTTTTGTCCGAAATATTTCTTTTAAGAACCCATTAACCTGTTTGCTTTTTTAGTGGCTATTTGCTTATGTATGTAACTAGTTCACTTGTCCGTTAAAAAAACTAGTTCACTCGGCTGCCGTGCTTTGAATCTCCTTCCTCCCAACATATTCCCCTCCTCAGGTGGACCCAGCAGGTCTCGTACACAGACATATGGGACCAACCACCTATCCATTTGTATTTCTTTATTTTGTTCAATCTTTCGTCCTCTTCCTATACAGCTCAGTTCTATTTTTCGTTTTCATTAATCCTATATCTGAATTTTGAGTAATTCTAACATGCTCCCTCTTACCCCCTCTTTTCACATGGGAGGTAAGAAGGTAAGAGTAAATCAGACCACTATTTAATCAAATCAATGGCTCAGATCTATTATGTACTCTTACCTCTCATGTGAAAAGGGGAGGTAAGAGGGACCATGCTAAAATTTGCCCTGAATTTTCTCCCACTTTCTTTTTCGATGTAAACTGAGTTTTCTCCCAGTACTTTTCCCTAGAACCAACTCAACTGTCCCACGTCTAGCCTAAAAAATAATAATACCCTACGTACTATTAACTCATCAAATTTAAATGATATTTTATTTCGTAAGTTGAAAGTTCTTACAAAATAATAATAATAATTGTTTATATATAACTTGGCAAGTTAACTCCTAGTGATTGCGTACATAAGCTTGCAAAGATTTTACTGACCAATGCAGTAATAGACGTGCAATCATGTGTTTATGTTTTTATAACATTTCTCCGTCTAGCCCAACATGATATTTTCACCCAGCCTAGCAAGTCCGCGGATTTCGAGAAAAATGCAAATGGGCTTTAAATTCTACCATATATATAAACGGGCTGCATAGATGCTACATCATTGTTTCACCCAGCCCACCAAATGGACTAAAAAACAAATGGACTGGCTGACATGTGGGCCAGTAGGTCGAAGCCTAAGAAGGCGTTGGATTTACATCCAACGGCCGGCATTCTTCTTCAATCTCTCGTCTTCTTCCCCCAGTGCTGCCGGGACCGCCTGCTCCAGCCTCCGGCGTCCAGCGGCGTTGTTTTGCGCTCCTCAGCGAAACGCTACCCCGCCAACGGCCAGGCCATCCCTCCACTCCACACCTCCTGTTATTCTCTGCCGAGTGTAGGCCCACCCCGCACCCGAACCAGTCAAGTTTCCCACTCCTCTCCGTCTGCGACTCCACTGCCGCGTCTTCCCCATCTCCGGGTCGTTCCAGTCTGGGGCCTCGCCGTCGTCCACCGCCTCGGTGCGCTCGGCGCGGCGTGGTCAACATACGAGAGTCATCGGAAGAGGACTGTACGTGGAGAGCCTGACGGCTGGGACCCACGAGGTCCATGGTCGCACGCAAGGAAAGTTCCTCCTTATTACGCACTGTACGTGGGAAGGGCTTCTGTATTTCGCGAAAAAACGTTCCCCCCGCTGACAGGTCGGACCCACCAGCTATATCTTCGCACGCAAGGAAGTGCCTCCTTATTACGCACAAAAAAATGAATACCCCCTGCTAGCTGGGACCCACCATAGTGGGTGGCTGACTTGTGGGCCTACTAAGTTGACGGGGACGGAGGGCTTTGTCAACTTAGTCAATATGAACGATTCTAGCTCCAGTGACCGTACGATGTCCATCCAACGGCCATAGTGCTTCTTCAACCTCTGGTCTTCTTGCTCTAGCCGCCCAAAGCAGCGCCGGTCGTGCCGCGTGCTCCTGCCACCCGTGGCCGGCTGTGATGCCGCGGAGGCCTCACCCCCTACTACTCCCACCGCTGGCCAGGGCATCCCTCTACTCACCCACACCCCCTGTTATTCTGCGGCGACGGCAGCCTCACGCCGCAGCCGAACCAGTGAACCCTCGTACTCCTCTCCGCGTGGGCATCCACTGCCGCGTCTTCCCCGGCTCCGCGTCGTCCCCTTCCTAGGCCTCGCCGTCGTCCACCGCCTTGGTGCTCTCGGCGCGGCGTGGTCAATGTGGTCAACGACCGACTTCCATCGGAAGAGTACTGTACGTGGAGAGGCTGACAGCTGGGTCCATGGCCCTAGCTGGGTCCACAGCCACAGCCCAGTTTTTTTGTGATTTGCCAAGTAAGTCGCTTTGTCAGGCCTGTTGGGCTGCAAATCTTTCAAGACGAGGAGAGCTTCATTCGGCTGGCCGAGAAAATGGCCTATCAGTAATGAGAAATGGGTTGTACATTTTTAAAACACATCAAACCGGCAATTAGTTTCAAATTTCTTTTTTCATTTCGAGATTTTAAATTGCATTGATTTTTATGCGTGGACAATTTGTTGGATTTTATATTGATATACATTTATTTTTAAAATCAGTTTGAATGTGACTCGAAATTTCGGGATTAAAAACAGTTCGGACCGCACCGAAATATGCAAAATTTCGTATAATTTTTTAACCGTGGCCACAATATGGGCTGTAATGCTAACAAAAAGAATATGGGCTCCAAAAAAACCTTAAGAATTAGCAAATGGGCTGTAAATTATTAGAAATAATGGCAGATGGGTTGTATGCTGTTTTCCACAGATTTGAGGCTTTCCTAAAAAAAGGTTGACGCACAAGCAGTGACTGTTGGATTTCCATCCAACGGCCGTCGTGCTTCTTCAATCTCTGCTCTTCCTGCTCCAGCCGCTCAAACAAGCGCCGGCGGGACTGCCTGCTCCCTCCTCCCCGCGGCCGGCTGTGCTGCCGCGCAGGCCTCACCGCCCCACCGTACTCCCATCGCTGGCCTAGCCATCCCTCTACTCACCCACACCTGTTGTTATTCTCCGGCGACGGCAGACGAACCAGTAAACCCTCGTACAGTCGTACTCCCCTCCGCGTGGGAAACAACTGCCGAGTCTTCCCTGCCTCCGTGTCGTTCCCTTCCTAGGCCTCGCCGTCGTCCACCGCCCTGGTGCTCTCGGCGCGGCCTGGTCAACGTGGTCAACGACCGACATGCATCTGAAGTGGACTGTACGTGGAGAGGCTGACAGCTGGGTCCACGGCCGCACGCAAGGAAATGCCTCCTTATTACGCGCAAAATAATGATTCCTCCACCTGACATCTGGGACCCACCGAAAGGGCCTCTGTATTTCACGAAAAAATGTTACCGCCGCTGACAGCTTGGACCCACCAGCTATATCTTCGCACGCAAGGAAGTGCCTCCTTATTACGCACAAAAAAATGAATACTCCCCCTGCTAGCTGGGACCCAGTATAGTGGCAGGCTGACTTGTGGGCCTACTAAGTTGACGGGGACGGAGGGCTTTGTCAACTTAGTCAATATGCACGATTCTAGCTCCAGTGACCGTACGATGTCCATCCAACGGCCGTAGTGCTTCTTCAACCTCTGGTCTTCTTGCTCCAGCCGCCCAAACCAGCGCCGGTCGTGCCTCGTGCTCCTGCCTCCCGTGGCCGGCTGCGATGCGGCGGAGGCCTCACCGCCCCCTACTACTCCCACCGTTGGCCAGGCCATCCCTCTACTCACCCACAGCCCCTGTTATTCTGCGGCGACGGCAGCCTCACACCGCAGCGAACCAGTGAACCCTCATACTCCTCTACGCGTGGGCATCCACTGGCGCGTCTTCCCCGGCTCCGCGTCGTCCCCTTCCTAGGCCTCGCCGTCGTCCACCGCCCTGGTGCTCTCGGCGCGGCGTGGTCAACGTGGTCAAGGAACGGCTTCCATCGGACGTGGACAATACGTGGAGAGGCTGACAGCTGGGTCCACGGCCGCATCAAGGAAGTGCCTCCTTATTACGTGCAAAATAATTATTCCTCCACCTGACAGCGGGGATCCACCGGACGGGCCACCGTATTTCACGGAAAAAATGTTTCCCCCTGACTGCTAGGACCCACCAGGTACATCATCGCATGCAAGGAAGTGCGTCCGGGCAAAAAAAAACGATTCGCCCCCCTGACTGCTGGGACCCACCAGCTACATCTTCGCAGGCAAGGAAGTGCCTGATAGTCGGGACCCACCTGGTCGAAGCATACGTAGCGTTGTCATTCTGGCCGCGAACGTGTAACTACATACTGGTCGATGTAGAGGCGCGCACGTGTCGTAGTAGAGGCGCGCACGTAGCATGTACACGTACGTACAGCGGCCAGGGTGCAAGAAAGTAAATACGGCCACGTACGTACACACGGGCGGGGTCTCGAACGCCTACTCGCGCGTACGTACGGCCAGGGCTCGTGTACATGGCTGGGTCGGAACGGAGAAACAACATCGTCGTCGTGTTCATGGGGAGCCAACCGGCTGGGTCGGAACGGAATGCGTCGTCGTGTTCATCGGGAGGGCTTGGACGGAACAGCCGATGGAAACGAGGCTTGGCGTACCGCAGAACAGAGGAAACAACCTTGTGTTCGACCGGCCACGTTCGAAACGGGATCCTGTTCATCGGGAGGGGTCTGGTGTACCGCAAAACGGTGGAAACGGACCTCCTACGGTCGAAACGGGGATCCTCTTGATCGGGACGGGTGTGGCGTACCGCAGAACGGAGGAAACAGACTTGTGTTGGAGCGCTACGGTCGAAACGGGCTCCTATTCATCGGGAGGGGTGTGGCGTACCGCAAAACGGGACTCCACGGGATACTGTTCATCTCCACCGTTGACCCCCTCCAGCCTCCACGGGCTACTGTTCGTCCACCGTCAACCTCCTCCAGCCTCCACCTATGACTGTTCATCCACGGGCTCCTATTCATCCAGCCTCCACCACGCGCTACTCCACCGGCTACTGTTCAACCAGCCCTCTCCACGGGCTCCTGTTCAACCACCGCTCCACGGGCTACTGTTCATCCAGCCCTCCACCGTCTACTGTTCATCCTACCCTCCACGGGGTGGTCCTGTTCATCCTGCCCTCCACGGGGTCCTGTTCATCCAGCCCCAACCGGCTCGATCAATCGGGGTCCTATTCATCCAGAGGCAACTACAGGGTCCTGTTCATCCACTCCCACCGGGAACTGTTCATCCAAACCCCCCCAGCAACGCTCACTGTTCATCTAGAGGCAGCATCGATCGGCTTCAGTTAGCAGCAGTAGCGAAGGAATCGCTCGATCGGGTTCAGTTAACAGCCATCGGTCGATCGCTCGGGTTCAGTAACGCATAGCCTGCAGTGCAATCACTCGGGTTCAGTTAGAGCCCAACGCCTCGCACCCACGCGCGTGCGTGTACGAGAGAAATGCGCATCGCTCGGCCCCGACCACCCACCGTAATCGGGAACACCCTGATATTTTCCTCGCCCTCGCTTCTACCATGGTTTTTTCCATCATGGACGGCCCAAAGAATGTCATGCAGCTGCGTCTCCGGCCCGCCCAGGACGAAAAGCCCATTTTCTGTCATGATTTTTTGTCATAGAAGTAGGACCCCATCACATCTATGATGATACCGTGTTTTGTCACAATTATCGTCATAGAAGTGTCATAAGTATGACAGAAAAAAATTTCGTTCGGCCCAAAATGTCACGGATGTGTCTTTTTTTTGTAGTGTCTGCCGGGGAAACTTCCCTCTGGGAGGGGGAAATCATCGCCATCGTCATCACCAACGATCCTCTCATCGGGAGGGAGTCAATCTTCATCAACATCTTCACCAACACCATCTCCTCTCAAACCCTAGTTCATCTCTTGTATCCAATCTTTGTCCCAAAGCCTCAGATTGGTACCTGTAGGTTGCTAGTAGTGTTGATTACTCTTTGTAGTTGATGCTAGTTGGTTTATTCAGATCCTATATGCATATTAATACCCCTCTGATTATGAACATGAATATTCTTTGTGAGTAGTTACGTTTGTTCCTGAGGACATGGGAGAAGTCTTGCTATAAGTAGTCATGTGAATTTGGTATTCGTTCGATATTTTGATGAGATGTATGTTGTCTCTCCTCTAGTGGTGTTATGTGAACGTCGACTACATGACACTTCACCATTGTTTGGGCCTAGAGGAAGGCATTGGGAAGTAATAATTAGATGATGGGTTGCTAGAGTGACAGAAGCTTAAACCCTAGTTTATGCGTTGCTTCGTAAGGGGCTGATTTGGATCCATATGTTTCATGCTATGGTTAGGTTTACCTTAATACTTCTTTTGTAGTTGCGGATGCTTGCAATAGGAGTTAATCATAAGTGGGATGCTTGTCCAAGTAAGGACAACACCCAAGCACCGGTCCACCCACATATCAAATTATCAAAGTACCGAACGCGAATCATATGAACGTGATGAAAACTAGCTTGACGATAATTCCCATGTGTCCTCGGGAGCACTTTTCTCTATATAAGAGTTTGTCCAGGCTTGTCCTTTGCTACAAAAAGGATTGGGCCATCTTGCTGCACTTTATTTACACTTGTTACTTGCTACCCGTTACAAATTACCTTATCACAAAACTATCTGTTACCTATAATTTCAGTGCTTGCAGAAAATACCTTGCTGAAAACCGCTTGTCATTTCCTTCTGCTCCTCGTTGGGTTTGACACTCTTAGTTATCGAAAGGACTACGATAGATCCCCTATACTTGTGGGTCATCAAGACTCTTTTCTGGCGCCGTTGCCGGGGAGTGAAGTGCCTTTGGTAGGTGGAATTTGGTAAGGAAAAATTTATATAGTGTGCTGAAATTTACTGTCACTTGTTACTATGGAAAGTAATCCTTTGAGGGGCTTGTTCGGGGTATCTTCACCCCGACCGGTAGAGCAAATAGTTTCTCCTCAACCTATTGAACCTATTGAAAATGTCTACTTTGAAATTCCTTCGGGTATGATAGAGAAACTGCTAGCTAATCCTTTTCAGGAGATGGAACATTGCATCCCGATTTACACTTAATCTATGTGGATGAAGTTTGTGGATTATTTAAGCTTGCAGGTATGCCCGATGATGTTATCAAGAAGAAGGTCTTCCCTTTATCTTTGAAGGGAGATGCATTGACATGGTATAGGCTATGTGATGATATGGGATCATGGAACTACAAACGATTGAAATTGGAATTTCATCAGAAATTTTATCCTATGCACCTTGTTCATCGTGATCGTAATTATATATATATATTTTGGCCTCACGAAGGAGAAAGCATCGCTCAAGCTTGGGGGAGGCTTAAGTCAATGTTATATTCATGCCCCAATCATGAGCTCTCAAGAGAAATGATTATTCATAATTTTTATGCTCGACTTTCTCGTAATAATCAATCCATGCTCGATACTTCTTGTACTGGCTCCTTTATGATGAAGACTATTGAATTCAAATGGGATTTATTGGAAAGAATTAAATGCAACTTTGAAGATTGGGACCTTGACGAAGGTAAAGAGTTAGGTATAACACCTGAGTTCGATGGTGTTAAATCTTTTATGGATACCGATGCTTTCCGTGAATTTAGCACTAAATATGGACTTGACTCTGAGATAGTAGCTTCTTTGTGTGAATCATTTGCTACTCATGTTGATCTCCCTAAGGAGAAGTGGTTTAAATATAAGCCTCCCATTGAAGTAAAAAAAGTTGCACCTATTAAAGTTGAAGAAAAGACTATCACTTATAATGATCCGACTGTTCCTGTGGCTTATGTTGAGAAACCACCTTTCCCTGTTAGAATAAAGGATCATGCTAAAGCTTCAACTGTTGTCAACAAAACTAATATTAGGACACACAAACCCCCTGAGCAAGTTAAAGTTGAACCTAATATTGCTATGGTTAAAGATCTCTTGGCTGATAATATCGATGGGCATGTTATTTACTTCTGTGATGAGACTGCTAGAATTGCTAAACTTGGTGCTAAAGATAAACATAGACCTGTTGTAGGCATGCCTGTTATTTCTGTTAAAATAGGAGATCATTGTTATCATGGCTTACGTGATATGGGTGCTAGTGCTAGTGCAATACCTCATTCCTTATACAAAGAAATTATGCATAATATTGCACCTGATGAGATAGAAGAAATTGATGTCACAATTAAGCTTGCCAATAGAGATACTATATCACCGATTGGGATTGTTAGAGATGTTGAAGTCTTGTGTGGGAAGGTTAAATATCCTGCTGATTTTCTTGTTCTTGGTTCCCCACAAGATAGCTTTTGTCCCATTATATTTGGTAGACCCTTCTTGAACACTGTTAATGCTAAGATAGACTGCGAAAAGGATGTTGTTACTATTGGTTTGGGAGATATGTCTCATGAATTTAACTTTGCTAAATTTCGTAGACAACCCCGTGATGAGGAATTGCCTAGTAAAGACGAAATTATTGGTCTTGCTTCTATTGTCGTGCCTCCTAATGATCGTTTACAACAATATTTGCTTGACCATGAAAATGATATGTTTATGAATGAAAGAAGGGAAATAGATGAAGTATTCTTTAAACAGGGACCCATTCTGAAACACAACTTGCCTGTTGATATCCTAGGGGATCCCCCTCCACCCAAGGGTGATCCCATGTTTGTGCTTAAACCATTACCCGATACTCTTAAATATGCTTATCTTGATGAAAAGAAGATATATCCTGTTATTATTAGTGCCAACCTTTCAGAGTATGAAGAAGAGAAATTATTGAAAACTCTGAAGAAGCACCGTGCTGCTATTGGATATACTCTTGATGATCTTAAGGGCATTAGTCCCACTCTATGTCAACACAAAATAAATTTGGAGAAAGACGCCAAACCAGTTATTGATCACCAACGACGGCTGAATCCTAAGATGAAAGAAGTGGTAAGAAAGGAAATATTAAAGCTCCTTGAGGCAGGTATAATTTATCCCGTTGCTGATAGTCAGTGGGTAAGTCATGTCCATTGTGTCCCTAAGAAGGGAGGCATTACTGTCATTCCTAATGATAAAGATGAATTGATTCCGCAAAGAATTATTACAGGTTATAGGATGGTAATTGATTTCCGTAAATTAAATAAAGCTACTAAAAAGGATCATTACCCCTTGCCATTCATTGATCAAATGCTAGAAAGATTATCCAAACATATATATTTTTGCTTTCTAGATGGTTACTCTAGTTTCTCTCAAATACCTGTGTCAGCTGAGGATCAAGAAAAGACCACTTTTACTTGCCCTTTTGGTACTTTTTCTTATAGACGTATGCCTTTTGGTTTATGTAATGCACCCGCTACCTTTCAAAGATGCATGATGGCTATATTCTCTGACTTTTGTGAAAAGATTTGTGAGGTTTTCATGGACGATTTCTCCGTTTATGGATCCTCTTTTGATGATTGCTTGAGCAACCTTGATCGAGTTTTGCAGAGATGTGAAGAAACTAATCTTGTTTTGAATTGGGAGAAATGCCACTTTATGGTTAATGAAGGTATTGTCTTGGGGCATAAAATTTCTGAAAGAGGCATTGAAGTTGATAAAGCTAAAGTTGATGCTATTGAAAAGATGCCGTGTCCTAAGGACATCAAAGGTATAAGAAGTTTTCTGGGTCATGCCGGTTTTTGTAGGAGGTTCATTAAGGACTTCTCAAAAATTTCTCGGCCTCTGACTAATCTATTACAAAAAGATATTCCTTTTGTCTTTGATGATGATTGTGTAGAGGCATTTGAAATACTTAAGAAAGCTTTGATTTCTGCACCTATTGTTCAGGCACCTGATTGGAATTTACCCTTCGAAATTATGTGTGATGCTAGTGATTATGCTGTAGGTGCTGTTCTAGGACAAAGAGTTGATAAGAAATTAAATGTTATTCAATATGCTAGTAAAACTCTAGACAGTGCCCAGAGAAATTATGCTACTACTGAAAAAGAATTCTTACAAGTTGTATTTGCTTGTGATAAGTTCAGACCTTATATTGTTGATTCTAAAGTAACTATTCACAATGATCATGCTGCTATTAAATATCTTATGGAAAAGAAAGATGCTAAACCTAGACTTATTAGATGGGTTCTCTTGCTACAAGGATTTGATTTGCATATTATTGATAGAAAGGGAGTTGAGAACCCCGTTGCAGACAACTTGTCTAGGTTAGAGAATGTTCTTGATGACCCACTACCTATTAATGATAGCTTTCCTCATGAACAATTGGCTGTCATAAATGCTTCTCGAACTTCTCCATGGTATGCTGATTATGCTAATTACATTGTTGCTAAATTTATACCACCTAGTTTCACATACCAGCAAAAGAAAAAGTTTTTCTATGATTTAAGGCATTACTTCTGGGATGACCCACATCTTTATAAAGAAGGAGTAGATGGAGGCATTGTATACCTGAGCATGAACAGGAACAGATCCTACGCAAGTGTCACTCTGAGGCTTATGGAGGGCACCACGCTGGGGATAGAACTGCACATAAGGTATTGCAATCCAGTTTTTATTGGCCAACTCTCTTCAAGGATGCTCGTAAGTTTGTCTTATCTTGTGATGAGTGTCAAAGAATTGGTAATATTAGTAGACGTCAGGAAATGCCTATGAATTATTCACTTGTTATTGAACCATTTGATGTTTGGGGCTTCGATTATATGGGACCTTTTCCTTCCTCTAATGGGTATACACATATTTTAGTTGCTGTTTATTACGTTACTAAGTGGGTAGAAGCTATTCCAACTAGTAGTGCTGATCATAACACCTCTATTAAGATGCTTAAAGAAATTATTTTTCTGAGGTTTGGAGTCCCTAGATATTTAATGACTGATGGTGGTTCACATTTTATTCATGGTGCTTTTCGTAAAATGCTTGCCAAGTATGATGTTAATCATAGAATTGCATCCCCTTATCACCCACAGTCTAGCGGTCAAGTGGAATTGAGCAATAGAGAGCTCAAATTAATTTTGCAAAAGACTGTTAATAGATCTAGAAAGAATTGGTCCAAGAAACTTGATGATGCATTATGGGCCTATAGAGATGCATATAAAAATCCTATGGGTATGTCTCCGTATAAGATGGTTTATGGAAAAGCATGTCACTTACCTCTCGAACTAGAACATAAGGCATATTGGGCCATTAAAGAGCTCAATTATGATTTCAAACTTGCCGGTGAGAAGTGGTTATTTGACATTAGCTCACTTGATGAATGGAGAACCCAAGCATATGAGAATGCCAAACTATTTAAAGAAAAAGTTAAAAGATGGCATGACAAAAGGATACAAAAGCGTGAGTTTAATGTAGGTGATTATGTGTTGCTATTCAACTCTCATTTAAGATTTTTTGCAGGAAAGCTTCTCTCTAAATGGGAAGGTCCTTACGTTATCGAGGAGGTCTATCGTTCCGGTGCCATAAAAATCAACAACTTCGAAGGCACAAATCCGAAGGTGGTGAACGGTCAAAGAATCAAACATTATATCTCAGGTTATCCCATAAATGTTGAAACCAATATTATTGAAACCGTAACCCCGGAGGAATACATAAGAGACACTTTCCAGAACGTTTCAGACCCCGAAAAGGAATAGGTATGTGGTACGGTAAGTAAACCGACTCCAAAACAGTTCTGATGGCAATTTTTCTCCGTTTTGGAATATTTAAGAAAATAGGAAATTAAGAAGCAGTCCGAGAAGGACACGAGGCTTCGACGAGGGTGGGAGGCGCGCCCTACCCCTCTGGGCGCGCCCCTGCCTCGTGGGCACCTCGTGCGATCTCGGGACTCCGTTTTCTTGCACGATACTTCTTGTGGTCGGTAAAAATCCATTATATAATCTCCCGAAGGTTTTGACCACCGTATCACGCAAATATCCTCTGTTTTTGTTTCGAGTTGTTTGTGTAGCAGATTTGGAGCAAGATGTCATCTCAGGATTCCGACGGAGAGAGCTATGTCGCACACCTCATTGCTGACCCAAAGACCTATGGGGATCTATCTCCTTGTGGTCGAACTACGGATGAGGAGGAGGATGCTCATTTGATGAGGATGAATGATTCAAGTTCAGAGGAGGAGGATGCCCCTCTACCTCAACCTGGGGATATGCATGTGAAGTTCAAGAAATCTAGTCTCCCTAAGAGGGGTAAACTATATAACAACCGATCTATTCCTTCTCGTTTTTGGCAGAAAAGCAAAGGAGATTTATGTGACAAGATCTTGAAGCTGGAATCGGAGGTCGATGATTTAAAGGAGGAAATTCCTCTTTGATACGTCTCCAACGTATCTATAATTTTTGATTGCTCCATGCTAAATTATCTACTGTTTTGGACATTATTGGGCTTTATTATTCACTTTTATATTATTTTTGGGACTAACCTATTAACCGGAGGCCCAGCCCAGAATTGCTGTTTTTTGCCTATTTCAGAGTTTCGCAGAAAAAGAATATCAAACGGAGTCCAAACGGAATGAAACCTTCAGGAGCGTGATTTTTGGAACGAACAAGATCCGGGAGACTTGAACTATACGTAAGAGAAGCTTCCAGGGGGCCACGAGGTAGGGGGCGCGCCTACCCCCCAGGGCACGCCCTCCACCCTCGTGGGCCCCCTGTTGCTCCACCGACGTACTCCTTCCTCCTATACATACCTACGTACCCCAAACAATCAGAATAGGAGCCAAAAAGCTAATTCCACCGCCACAACCTTCTGTACCCACGAGATCCCATCTTAGGGCCTGTTCCGAAGCTCCGCCGGAGGGGACATCCATCACGGAGGGCTTCTACATCAACACCATAGCCTCTCCGATGAAGTGTGAGTAGTTTACCTCTGACCTTCGGGTCCATAGTTAGTAGCTAGATGGCTTCTTCTCTCTTTTTGGATCTCAATACAATGTTCTCCCCCTCTCTCGTGGAGATCTATTCGATGTAATCTTCTTTTTGTGGTGTGTTTGTTGAGACCGATGAATTGTGGGTTTATGATCAAGATTATCTATGAACAATATTTGAATCTTCTTTGAATTCTTTTATGTATGATTGGTTATCTTTGCAAGTCTCTTCGAATTATCAGTTTGGTTTGGCCTACTAGATTGATCTTTCTTGCAATGGGAGAAGTGCTTAGCTTTGGGTTCAATCTTGCGGTGTCCTTTCCCAGTGATAGTAGGGGCAGCAAGGCACATATTGTATTGTTGCCATCGAGGATGACAAGATGGGGTTTTTATCATATTGCATGAATTTATCCCTCTACATCATGTCATCTTGCTTAAGGCATTACTATGTTTTCATGAACTTAATACTCTAGATGCATGATGGATAGCGGTCGATGAGTGGAGTAATAGTAGTAGATGCAGGCAGGAGTCGGTCTACTTGTCTCAGGCGTGATGCCTATATACATGATCATACCTAGATATTCTCATAACTATGCTCAATTCTGTCAATTGCTCAACAGTAATTCGTTCACCCACCGTAAAATACTTATGCTCTTGAGAGAAGCCACTACTGAAACCTATGGCCCCCGGGTCTATCTTCATCATATTAATCTTCCAACACTTATTTATTTCTTTTGCTTTTTACTTTGCTTTTATTTTACTTTGCATCTTATCATAAAAATACCAAAAATATTATCCTATCATATCTATCAGATCTCACTCTCGTAAGTGACCGTGAAGGGATTGACAACCCCTTATCGCGTTGGTTGCAAGGATTTATTTGTTTTGTGTAGGTACGAGGGACTCGCGCGTAGCCTCCTACTGGATTGATACCTTGGTTCTCAAAAACTGAGGGAAATACTTACGCTACTTTGCTGCATCACCCTTTCTTCTTCAAGGGAAAACCAACGCAGTGCTCAAGAGGTAGCAAGAAGGATTTCTGGCGCCGTTGCCGGGGAGGTCTACGCAAAAGTCAACATACCAAGTACCCATCACAATCCCTTATCTCCCGCATTATATTATTTGCCATTTGCCTCTCGTTTTCCTCTCCCCCACTTCACCCTTGCCGTTTTATTCGCCCTCTCTTTTTCATTCGCCTCTTTTTCGCTTGCTTTTTGTTTGCTCGTGTGTTGGATTGCTTGTTTGTCGCGATGGCTCTACCTAGATTTGGTGATCTTCACCTTAAAAGGTTAGAAGAGATCGAAAGCAACATCAGGAGTTTTATGGTTTTGCAATTTGAGCATAATAATTTATTCAGAAACGAGCTTAAGGAACAAAAAAGTTTTATGAGTTATATGAATAAAGAGCTCGATGATATGTCTAAAGAATTTGATGGTTTAAGATCCCAAATTGCTCGCCTTCAGAAGTTGACTGCTGGAATATCGGATAAGCAGGCTACCTTAGTTAATAAGATGGCCGCTAAACCGGATTTCTATGAAAATAAAGATGAAGATCTAAAAGTTATTGATGTGTCTCCTATTAAATCCTCGTTTTGCAATATGAATCTTGATAATGATGAGACTGAATATGATCCACCTCTACCTAGAAGGCGTTCCAAAAATTCGGAGTTTTCAGATCTTGATGCTAAAATTGATAAAAGTGGGATTGAAGAAATCAAAACCCTAGATATTAATAAACCCACTATTTTGGATTTCAAGGAATTTAATTATGGAAATTGCTCTTTGATAGATTGTATTTCCTTGTTGCAATCCGTGCTAAATTCTCCTCATGCTTATAGTCAAAATAAAGCTTTTACCAAACATATGGTTGATGCTTTGATGCAATCTTATGAAGAAAAACTTGAGTTGGAAGTTTATATCCCTAGAAAACTTTATGATGAGTGGGAACCTACTATTAAAATTAAGATTAAGGATCATGAGTTCTATGCTTTGTGTGATTTGGGTGCTAGTGTTTCCACTATTCCCAAAACTTTGTGCGATTTGCTAGATTTCCGTGATTTTGATGATTGCTCTCTAAACTTGCACCTTGCGGATTCTACTATTAAGAAACCTATGGGAAGAATTAATGATGTTCTTATTGTTGCAAATAGGAACTATGTGCCCGTAGATTTTATCGTTCTTGATATAGATTGCAATCCTTCATGTCCTATTATTCTTGGTAGACCTTTCCTTAGAACGATTGGTGCAATTATTGATATGAAGGAAGGGAATATTAGATTCCAATTTCCATTAAAGAAAGGCATGGAACACTTCCCTAGGAAGAAAATAAAATTACCATATGAATCTATCATGAGAGCCACTTATGGATTGCCTACCAAAGATGGCAATACCTAGATCTATCCTTACTTTTATGCCTAGCTAGGGGCGTTAAACGATAGCGCTTGTTGGGAGGCAACCCAATTTTATTTTTAGTTTTTTTGCTTTTGCTTCTGTTTAGGAATAAATCTTTGATCTAGCCTCTGGCTAGATGTGTTTTTGTGTTTTAATTAGTGTTTGTGCCAAGTTAAACCTATAGGATCTTCTTGGAAGATAGTTATTTGATCTTGCAGAAATTTCCAGAAACTTTCTGTTCACGAAAAGAATTGTTAAAAATCACCAGAACGTGATAAAATACTTATTCCAATTGATGCTGATCAATAAACAAATATCCTAGGTCGTCCTATTTTGGCTTAGTTTTTGGAGTTCCAGAAGTTTGCGTTAGTTACAAATTACTACAGACTGTTCTGTTTTTGACAGATTCTGTTTTTCGTGTGTTATTTGCTTATTTTGATGAATCTATGGCTTGTAAAATAGTGTACAAACCATAGATAAGTTGGAATACAGTAGGTTTAACACCAATATAAATAAAGAATGAGTTCATTACAGTACCTTGAGGTTCTCTTTTGTTTTCTTTCGCTAACGGAGCTCACGAGATTTTCTGTTGAGTTTTGTGTTGTGAAGTTTTCAAGTTTTGGGTGGAAGATTTGATGGATCATGGAACAAGGAGTGGCAAGAGCCTAAGCTTGGGGATACCCATGGCACCCCCAAGATAATCTAAGGACACCAAAAAGCCAAAGCTTGGGGATGCCCCGGAAGGCATCCCCTCTTTCGTCTACTTCCATCGGTAACTTTACTTGGATCTATATTTTTATTCACCACATGATATGTGTTTTGCTTGGAGCGTCTTGTGTGTCTTTATTTTTTAGTTTACCACAATCATCCTTGCTGTACACACCTTTTGAGAGAGCCATACATGATTTGGAAATTATTAGAATACTCTATGTGCTTCACTTATATCTTTTGAGTTATATAGTTTTGCTCTAGTACTTCACTTATATCTTTTAGAGCACGGTGGTGGATTTGTTTTATAGAAACTATTGATCTCTCATGCTTCACTTAGATTATTTTGAGAGTCTTAAATAGCATGATAATTTGCTTAAATAATCCTAATATGCTAGGTATTCAAGTTTAATAAAAACTTTCTTATGAGTGTGTTGAATACTAAGGGAAGTTTGATGCTTGATGATTGTTTTGAGATATGGAGGTAATAATATCAAAGTCATGCTAGTTGAGTAGTTGTGAATTTGAGAAATTCTTGTGTTGAAGTTTGCAAGTCCCGTAGCATGCACGTATGGTAAACGTTATGTAACAAATTTGAAACATGAGGTGTTCTTTGATTGTCCTCCTTATGAGTGGCGGTCGGGGACGACCGATGGTCTTTTCCTACCAATCTATCCCCCTAGGAGCATGCGCGTAGTGCTTGGTTTTTGATGACTTGTAGATTTTTGCAATCAGTATGTGAGTTCTTTATGACTAATGTTGAGTCCATGGATTATACGCACTCTCACCCTTCCATCATTGCTAGCCTCTTCGGTACCGTGCATTGCCCTTTCTCACATTGAGAGTTGGTGCAAACTTCGCCGGTGCATCCAAACCCCGTGATATGATACGCTCTTTCACACATAAACCTCCTTATATCTTCCTCAAAACAGCCACCATACCTACCTATTATGGCATTTCCATAGCGATTCCGAGATATATTGCCATGCAACTTTCCACCATTCCGTTTATCATGACACGTCCATCATTGTCATATTGCTTAGCATGATCATGTAGTTGACATAGTATTTGTGGAAAAGCCACCATTCATAATTCTTTCATACATGTCACTCTTGGTTCATTGCATATCCCGGTACACCGCCGGAGGCATTCATATAGAGTCATACTTTGTTCTAGTATCGAGTTGTAATCATTGAGTTGTCAATAAATGAAGTGTGATGATCATCATTTTCTAGAGCATTGTCCCAAGTGAGGAATAAAAAAATAAAAAAAGAGAAAGGCCATAAAAAAGGGAGAAGGCCCAAAAAAAGAGAGAAAAAGAGAGAAGGGACAATGTTACTATCCTTTGCCACACTTGTGCTTCAAAGTAGCACCATAATCTTCATGATAGAGAGTCTCTTGTTTTGTCACTTTCATATACTAGTGGGAATTTTTCATTATAGAACTTGGCTTGTATATTCCAACAATGGGCCTCCTCAAGTGCCCTAGGTCTTCGTGAGCAAGCAAGTTGGATGCACACCCACTTAGTTTCTTTTGTTGAGCTTTCATACATTTATAGCTCTAGTGCATCTGTTGCATGGCAATCCCTACTCCTTGCATTAACATCAATCGATGGGCATCTCCATAGCTCATTGATTAGCCTCGTTGATGTGAGACTTCCTCCTTTTTTGTATTCTCCACATAACCCCATCATCATATTCTATTCCACCCATAGTGCTATGTCCATGGCTCGGCTCATATATTGCGTGAAGGTTTATAAGTTTGAGATTACTGAAGTATGAAACAATTGCTTGGCTTGTCATCGGGGTTGTGCATGATGAGAGCATTCTTGTGTGATGAAAATGGAGCATGACTAAACTATATGATTTTGTAGGGATGAACTTTCTTTGGCCATGTTATTTTGAGAAGACATAATTGCTTAGTTAGTATGCTTGAAGTATTATTATTTTTATGTCCATATGAACTTTTATCTTGAGTCTTTCGGATATAAATATTCATACCACAATTAAGAAGAATTACATTGAAATTATGCCTAGTAGCACTCCGCATCAAAAATTCTGTTTTTTATCATTTACCTACTCGAGGACGAGCAGGAATTAAGCTTGGGGATGCTTGATACATCTCCAACATATCTATAATTTTTGATAGCTTCATGCTAAATTATCTACAGTTTTGGACATTATTGGGCTTTATTATTCACTTTTATATTATTTTTGGGACTAACCTATTAACCGGAGGCCCAGCCCAGAATTGCTGTATTTTGCCTATTCAGAGTTTCGCAGAAAAAGAATATCAAACGGAGTCCAAACGGAATGAAACCTTCGGGAGCGTGATTTTTGGAACGTACAAGATCCGGGAGACTTTGACCCTACGTAAGAGAAGCTTCCAGGAGGCCACGAGGTAGGGGGGCGCGCCCTCCACCCTCGTGGGCCCCCTGTTGCTCCACCGACGTACTCCTTCCTCCTATATATACCTACGTACCCCCAAACGATCAGAACAGGAGCCAAAAACCTAATTCCACCGCCGCAACCTTCTGTACCCACGAGATCCCATCTTAGGGCCTGTTCCGGAGCTCCGCTGGAGGGGGCATCCATCACGGAGGGCTTCTACATCAACACCATAGCCTCTCCGATGAAGTGTGAGTAGTTTACCTCTGACCTTTGGGTCCATAGTTAGTAGCTAGATGGCTTCTTCTCTCTTTTTGGATCTCAATACAATGTTCTCCCCCCTCTCGCGTGGAGATCTATTCGATGTAATCTTCTTTTTGTGGTGTGTTTGTTGAGACCGATGAATTGTGGGTTTATGATCAAGATTATCTATGAACAATATTTGAATATTCTCTGAATTCTTTTATGTATGATTGGTTATCTTTGCAAGTCTCTTTGAATTATCAGTTTGGTTTGGCCTACTAGATTGATCTTTCTTGCAATGGGAGAAGTGCTTAGCTTTGGGTTCAATCTTGCGATGTCCTTTCCCAGTGACAGTAGGGACAGCAAGGCACGTATTGTATTGTTGCCATCGAGGATAACAAGATGGGGTTTTTTTTTTATCATATTGCATGAATTTATCCCTCTACATCATGTCATCTTGCTTAAGGCGTTACTCTGTTTTCATGAACTTAATACTCTAGATGCATGCTGGATAGCGGTCGATGAGTGGAGTAATAGTAGTAGATGCAGGCAGGAGTCGGTCTACTTGTCTCGGACGTGATGCCTATATACATGATCATACCTAGATATTCTCATAACTATGCTCAATTCTGTCAATTGCTCAACAGTAATTCGTTCACCCACCGTAAAATACTTATGCTCTTGAGAGAAGCCACTACTGAAACCTATGGCCCCCGGGTCTATCTTCATCATATTAATCTTCCAACACTTATTTATTTCTTTTGCTTTTTTACTTTGCTTTTATTTTACTTTGCATCTTATCATAAAAATACCAAAAATATTATCCTATCATATCTATCAGATCTCACTCTCGTAAGTGACCGTGAAGGGATTGTCAACCCCTTATCGCGTTGGTTGTGAGGATTTATTTGTTTTGTGTAGGTACGAGGGACTCGCGCGTAGCCTCCAACTGGATTGATACCTTGGTTCTCAAAAACTGAGGGAAATACTTACGCTACTTTGCTGCATAACCTTTTCCTCTTCAAGGGAAAACCAGCGCAGTGCTCAAGAGGTAGCACTCTTCTCAATTACAGTATGAAGAAGCTAAAGGCACAACTGTCATCATCAACAACTCCATCATCACCTCCTCCGAAAAAGGAAAACTAAGTATCTGGTATGGGCACTCCCCTTGGCAACCGCCAAGCTTGGGGGAGGTGCCCTGGTATCGTATCACCATCACACTCCTATCTTTACCGTTTTTCTTAGTTCGATCCTTTTGGTAATATCTTGATCTAGTAGAATAAAATTGTAGTATGATTTAGTTTTGAGTTTTGCCTTATGATCCTTCTATGTAATCAAGTCCATGAGCTATATATAATAAAGATTAGTGTTGATTCAAGGGCTTGATTATCTTGCTATGATCTTGAGTGAATAAAAGAAAAATAAAGAATAAAAAGAAACAAAGAGATCATATTGATGTTATGGAGAGTAATGACTTCACATATAAAGAGTATGATGATTAAAAGTTGTTGAGAGTTGACAAGCATAGTTTTGGTCATCATTGCAATTAATAGGAAGTAATAAAGAAAGAGAGGTTCTCACATATAAATATACTATCTTGGACATCTTTTATGATTGTGAGCACTCATTAAATATGACATGCTAAAGAGTTGATGTTGGACAAGGAAGACAACGTAATGGGTTATGTTTTCTTAGATCTAAAATAAAGTATATTGTCATGGACCATCCAACATGTTGAGCTTGCCTTTCTCCCTCATGCTAGCCAAATTCTTTGCACCAAGTAGAGATACTACTTGTGCTTCCAAATACCCTTAAACCCAGTTTTGCCATGAGAGTCCACCATACCTACCTTAGTAAGATCCTTCAAGTAAGTTGTCATCGTTGCATGCAATAAAAATTGCTCTCTAAATATGTATGACTTATTAGTGTGGAGAAAAGAAGCTTTATACGATCTTGTGATGTGGAAGAAATAAAAGCGACGAACTGCATAATAAAGGTCCATATCACAAGTGGCAATATAAAGTGACGTTCTTTTGCATTAAGATTTTGTGCATCCAACCATAAAAGCACATGACAACCTCTGCTTCCCTCTGCGAAGGACCTATCTTTTACTTTTATCTTCTACCCTTATGCAAGATTCATGGTGATCTTCACCTTTCCTCTTTACATTTTATCCTTTGGCAAGCACATTGAGTTGGAAAGATTCTGATATATATATCCAATTGGATGTAAGTTGGCATGAACTATTATTGTTGACGTTACCCTTGAGGTAAAAGGTTGGGAGGCGAAACTATAAGCCCCTATCTTTCTCTGTGTCCAATTAAAACTCCATAACCACAAGTATTGCGTGAGTGTTAGCAATTGTGAAAGACTAAATGATAGTTGAGTATGTGGACTTGCTGAAAATGTAACATCCCAAATTTTCAATTTGGTATGTTACACATAGATCATCATTGCATATCATAATTTATTGCATTTTTGACAAATCCTCGATAAATCCTAAGCAACTCAAGGACCCTCAGAGAGAGTTGGGGATTTTCTCGAATTTTCATATTTGATTTTCATCAAATTATAAAACGAGGATTTTGGTTTTAATTATTTTCTCTCCGGAAAAATATTTCATTTCAAAAATAAATGAGAGGAGAAAATATGACTTCTCCAAAACAATTGAAATACTGGAGAAAAAGTGTTAAAATCATTTATTGGAATTTATTTGGATTTTATTTACAATTCTAATTGCATTAAAAATATTGCATGTTTTCAAAAAATTTATTTTGTGTTAAAAAAATGTTCACCCTATTCTAGATTTTCTAACTAGACGGGGAAAATTTATTTTATCGTTTTTGGACTTTTATTTATTTTTGTAAAAATGTTTCCGCGGAACGTATTTAAATAAAAACCTAGATCGGTTTTTTTTGGTTTTGTTATTTTGCGAGTGTTCACCGACTCGTTCGTTTTATCGAACGCGTTCGTCGGATTTTCTCTGTTAACGAATGTCCGTTTTTCTTTTCGTCGGATTTTTCCGCGATTTTCTCAGATTCGATTTCTGATCGAATCTTCGTTTCTGTTTAACTTTTCGCTCGTTTATCGGAATCAGGCGATTCAAGCGCCTAGAGTTTCGTATCGAAATTCTCTTTCCGTTTAACCCACTCAAACAAGTTTTTGCTACTGTAAAATTTGACCTAGATCCAGATTAGTAAACGAAGCTTGTTTCTTTCGCCGTTTGACTTTCGTTGCTTCGTTCGAGTTGATTCTTTTTGCAAACCGGAGTTCTTAAGTTGAACTTTCTGGTTGGATCTTTCATTCGAGTTTTACCCGTGCATTAGATGAGTACTTATTGTTTGCTTGTTTGTTTGCGATAGAGTACCCGGAGTGTGCCGCTTGTTACTTCGAATCGCTAGGTTTCGCGGATCATCAGCAAGGCAAGTAACACTTTGATAATACCTTTCCATATCCAGTTTTTATTGCATTAGATCAATCCTCAAACATTGCATGGTTAGGATCTAATTAAATTGTGGGTATTGGGAAGTAGTTGAGGTAGTACCTATTACCTGTTCTTTTATCAAACCCTTGGGAGTTACTTCTACGTTGCTATTATATTGCCATGCTATGCTAGTAGACGTGGATTGGGTTTGAGAGATTTCCATGACAGATGTGAGATTGTTAATTAATGATTTACTTAAGGTGGCAACTAAAACTCACATCTGGGTGGATTGAGGTACCTAGGTATTCCAGGATTGCCTGTTTTTCTTTTGGACCGCCACCCAGGTTCAAAGGGATCATAAGATTATTCATGCTAGAAACTTCCGTGTGCAGCCGCAAGCTATTATGGGCTCTAGCATAGTTGACTAAGTTGTGTGAACTCTTACAGTGGTAGACTAGCAGATGTAGGGGAAAGTAGGTGTAACGGTCTACCCATACGTAAGGTGCAAACACTTCTGAAAGACTGTGTCTCGGTCATCCGTTACTCAAACACCATGTAGTGCGAGTAATCCAACGGAGGAGATCGAGTCTTGTGGGGAAAAGTGCACAAACCTCTGCAGAGTGTACAAACTAATCATGGTTAGCCGTGTCCCCGGTTATGGACAACTTGAGTATCTAGTACCTGGATTATCATGTGAATCTCATCACCATGTTACTTTAATTAATTTTGTTGGGTTATTGATGACTTTTAATTGGGATTGAGATGCTGTCAACCATCTCAATGTTTCACAACCACCATGATAGTTAAATAAAATTTATTCCTTTGAAGTAGGGAAAAATTGGCTTTTCGCAAAACTGTAACCATAGAGCTTTCCACCAGCCATATATGCATGTAGTATAGCATTCTACTGTTCATTATTCTCTATGTGTTACTTTGCCAGCATATTCTATGTGCTGACCCGTTTTTGGGCTGCAACGTTTCATGTTGCAGACTTTTCAGACGACGAGTAAGGTGCCTTAGGTCGTGGTCTTATACTCAGTGATGCCGCTGGAGTTGATGGACTCACTTATCTTCCAAGTCTTCCGCTGTTATCGTTTTTAGATGGCCTTAAGCCATATTTATCATACTTATTCTCTTTGGAGATATTCGATGTAATAAGTGTGTGATTGCTACTCTGTTATAAATCCTCCATTTGTACTGTGCGTGTCAGCATTACTGATCCAGGGATGACACTGGTGCACAGCAGCACAGACCATTTGAGGTCTGGTCGCTACAAAGGTGGTATCAGAGCACACGCTGACTGTAGGACACGACCACTAAGCTTAAGCCCTAGAAAGCTTCTCTCTTCTCATTTCTGACCCCTCTCCTTCTTTCTACTCTTTTAGGAATGGCGGATGCAAAGAGAAGTTCATGCAACCAGATGAAGACACGCCGTTTGGTCGACACTTGAAGGAAGTCACTAAGTACTTGAACATAGGAATACCAAGCATCACTGGAACCTACAACGCCACATTACCTGAAGAGGAGAGCTGGAAGATTCTAGTTCACATTCCAGGAAGGACGTTTGTGCCAGTTACTGAACCTATAAGATTGGTTTTCGAAGCACCCACCTGGAGTTTAGGGAAGAGCATGGCCGCCCACATCGCTATGGGACGCATCGGAGAAGTCTACCACCAGGAGCTTAAGGATACAATTTATCAGATTTGTGGACGCCGAGACGCGCAATGGGAGATGATCAGAACCAAGAAGGATGGATCAATTGCAGCTTTCATCCAGGAGCAAAACCAACATATTCGTCGCCAGGAGAACCAGATGTGCACGGACAAGGAAGAACTGAAGAAGGCATTAACCAAGATCAAGGAGCTGGAGGAAGAACTTAAGGCTACACGCGAGGATTATATGGAGGAAATCATCGCACTAGTAGGGAAGAATGACGACCTGGAGAAGAAGATTGGAGTATTCATGGGAAATCCAGTGCCAAAAGCAGAAGTCGAAGAATGCACTTGTCCGGATAACTACATCATCATCGACGACACCGACTCGGAACCAAGTGAAGATGACTTTGTTGATGAAGCTGGAGCAGACATCATGGAGTCTTCAACGGATTAGAATTTTTATTAGACCACCATATCAGTAGTAGTTTTTCCCCATTTAATAGTATAGATCAAGCACTTTGTAACGCTAGTTAGATCGATTGTTATGCCTTGTTTGAATTGATTGAGTGATATTGATTGTAATTGTCTCATGAGCATATGCGTAGTGTATTCTCTCTAGACCTCATTCTATTCTTACCTCTCATCTTTTCTAACCTATCAGATGCCTCCGAGACGCGACACCGGATTTGTTTTCCCACCAGAGATCACCCAGTTGATTCAGCAACAGAATGCCCTGATGCAAGTGTTAGTGCAGAACCAAGGCAACAACAACAACAACAACCCACCGCCACCACCACCTGTTGATCACTTAGCCCGTTTCTTAAGGCTAAACCCGCCGGTGTTTTCCAATAGCACCGAGCGGATTGTTGCAGATGATTGGCTCCGCAAAGTTGGAAGGGAGTTGACCACTGCAGGATGCACAGATGCGGAAAGAGTGCGTTTTGCCGCACATCAGCTTGATGGACCCGCAGCATCATGGTGGGAGAATTATACAGCCACGCACCCTATTGACACTGTCACATGGGATCAGTTTCAGGAAGCTTTCCGTACAGCACATGTTTCAGCAGGAGCTATGGCTATGAAGAAGCGTGAGTTTCGCAACCTACGCCAAGGAGGACGCACCGTAGGCCAGTATGTGGAGGATTTCAGTAAGTTAGCATGTTATGCACCAGATGACGTTGCTATAGATGCAGCCAAGCAGGAGAAGTTTTTGGAAGGACTGAATGATGAGCTGAGTATGCAGTTGATGGTAGCAACCTTCAACAACTACTAGGAGCTGGTAGATAGAGATCTCATGATTGAAGGGAAGCAACAACAGATTGAAAACCGTAAGAGGAAGTATGGACAAGGGAAGTATAACTCAGGAGCTCAACAGAAGCCTCGTTTTGCCCCGAAGCCGGGAGGACAGTTTCAGCATACCCATGGAGGAGGTAGTTCGCACAACCATAATGGCTCCAAGAATGGTAATGGGAATGGAGGAAGCAACGGACAGAACCGCACCAACCCATCTACCCCAGCCAAAAGGGACCTGAGCCAAGTCACTTGCTTTAAGAGCCAGAAGACTGGACATTATGCCAATGAATGTCCTGAAGCTCAAAATGGTAATGGCAATGGAAGCTCTGGGAAGAAGCCGAACCCGTTCAACAAAGGACATGTGAACCACGTGAGCGTGGAGGAGGTTGAAGCACAACCTGATGCAGTAATAGGTACGTTCTTGGTTAAGTCATTTACTACAACCATTCTTTTCGATACTCGTGCATCGCATTCATACATATCAAGGGGATTTGTGAATAAGTTTAAGCTGTCCACCAAAGTTCTCAGAACCCCTATGTTAGTAACCTCGCCAGGAGCAGAGTATATGGACAGCCAAGGATGTTTTCAGATACCATTGGCCATTGGTAGGCATGTTTTCCCCTCAGACCTCATAGTTTTGGAGTCGCAAGGTTTGGATGTGATTTTGGGAATGGATTGGCTATCGTTGTATGGAGGAAACATCGATTGTGCCAGCAAGACGATTTTGCTTACCACCCCGGAAGGAAAAAGGATCAAGTATGTATCCCGGCATATGCCGAAGAGGACTCAAGTAAATTCCTTATCAGGAGTTGTACAGGAGGAAGTACCAGTGGTGAAGGATTATCCGGATGTATTTCCAGAAGAGTTGCCAGGCATGCCACCAGATAGAGACATTGAGTTCTTGATTGAACTTTTGCCAGGCACAGGGCCAATATCTAAGAGACCGTACAGGATGCCCGCAAAGGATTTGGAGGAAATTAAGAAGCAGATCAAGGAGTTACTGGATAAAGGCTATATTCGCCCAAGTTCGTCACCTTGGGGATCACCAGTACTTCTAGTGGAGAAGAAAGATGGATCGCTGAGGATGGTTGTTGATTACCGAGGATTGAATGAAGTGACCATCAAAAACAAGTACCCACTGCCGATGATCAATGACTTGTTTGACCGCCTGCAAGGAGATAAAGTATTTTCCAAGATCGATCTACGATCAGGATACCATCAGTTAAAGATTCGAGAGCAGGATATACCTAAGACGGCTTTTACCACCAGATATGGATTGTATGAGTATACCGTTATGTCATTTGGTCTGACTAACGCACTTGCCTATTTCATGAACCTGATGAACAAAGTATTTATGGAGTTTTTGGATAAGTTCGTCGTGGTGTTCATTGACGACATTTTAGTCTTTTCCAAAAATGAGGAAGAGCATGAGGAGCATTTGCGATTGGTACTTGACAAGCTCAGAGAACATCAGTTATACGCCAAGTTCAGCAAGTGTGAATTTTGGCTGAAGGAAGTTGGATTCCTTGGACATGTTATTTCTGGAGAAGGAGTAGCAGTAGACCCTGCCAAGGTTGATACAGTGACAAGTTGGGAATCACCCACGACAGTTGGAGAAATCCGGAGTTTTCTTGGACTTGCAAGATACTACCGGAGATTCATCGAGAATTTCTCGAAGATTGCTAAGCCCATGACTGAGCTATTGAAGAAGGACACCAAATTCAATTGGACTGAGGAATGTGAAGCTAGTTTCCAAGAGTTGAAGGAACGATTGGTTACATCACCAGTGTTGATTCTGCCAGATCAACGCAAGGATTATGAAGTTTATTGCGACGCTTCTCGTCGAGGACTTGGAGCAGTGCTTATGCAGGAAGGAAGAGTTGTGTCATATGCTTCACGACAACTTAAACCCCATGAGAAGAATTATGCTACGCATGATTTGGAGTTAGCAGCCGTGGTGCATGCATTGAAGACATGGAGACATTTTCTCGTCGGAAACCATTGTGAGGTGTATACAGATCACAAGAGTTTGAAATATATTTTCACGCAGAAGGAGTTATATCTCAGACAGAGGAGATGGTTGGAGCTCATAAAGGACTATGATATGAGATTGCATTATCACCCAGGAAAGGCTAACGTAGTAGCAAACGCGTTGAGCCGCAAGAGTCATGTCAACACCCTCATGACAGGAGAGTTACCTCAGGAGTTAGCCGAGGACCTTCGCGAGCTATGTTTGGAGATAGTCCCAAGAGGCTATTTAGCGACATTGGAGATTCAGTCTACCTTGATGGAAAGGATCAGAGAAGCTCAGAAAACCGACAAGGAGATTGACGAGATAAAGGAGAAGATGAGCAAAGGAAAAGCCAAGGGATTTCGTGAGGATGAGCACGATACCTTATGGTTTGAGGACCGAGTATATGTGCCAAATGATCCGGAGATCAGGAAGTTGATTTTGCAAGAAGCCCATGATTCACCGTACTCGATTTACCCAGGGAATACCAAGATGTATTTGGATCTAAAGAATACTTTCTGGTGGACCGGAATGAAGAAGGATATTGCTGAGTATGTAGCAGTTTGTGATGTATGTCAGAGAGTGAAGGCAGAGCATCAGAAGCCAGCAGGATTGCTACAACCATTGCCGATACCCGAATGGAAGTGGGATAAAATAGGCATGGATTTTATCACGGGATTACCCAGGACACGTTCAGGCTATGACTTAATATGGGTTGTAGTCGACCGTTTGACGAAAGTGGTCATTTCATTCTAGTGAAGACCACTTACACCAGTGCTAAGTTGGCAAAGATATACATGACCAGGATCATATGTTTGCATGGAGTTCCGAGGACCATTGTATCAGACAGAGGAACCCAATTTACCTCGAAGTTTTGGAAGCAGTTACATGAAACATTGGGAACCAGGCTGGAATTTAGCACAGCGTTTCACCCACAGACAGATGGACAGACCGAGAGAGTCAACCAGATTTTGGAGGACATGTTGAGAGCTTGTGCACTAGATTATGGATCTAGTTGGGACGACAATTTGCCATATGCGGAGTTTTCTTACAACAACAGTTATCAGACCAGTTTGAAGATGGCCCCTTTCGAAGCCTTGTACGGAAGGAGGTGTAGAACACCGTTGTTATGGGACGAAGTTGGAGACCGTCAGTTGTTTGGACCGGATTTGATTAAGGAGTCTGAACAGAAAGTGAGGTTGATTCGCGACAGGCTCAAGGTAGCCCAGTCCAGGCAGAAGAGTTATGCTGATTCTAAACGAAAAGAGACAATTCACGAAGTCGGAGACAGAGTGTATCTTCGAGTATCACCACTTCGAGGAGTGAAGCGTTTTGGAGTTAAGGGAAAGTTAGCGCCTCGTTTTATCGGACCATACAGAGTTGTGGAACGTATGGGAGAGGTTGCCTACAAGCTGGAATTGCCCGAAGGATTGTCTGCAGTTCATGATGTATTTCACGTCTCCCAGTTAAAGAAGTGCCACGCAGAGATGGCTGAGATACCACTGAGAGATACTGTGCCACTGGAAGCAATTCAGCTGGAAATTGATTTGACCTATGAGGAGAAACCGGTTAAGATTCTTGAGTATGCCAGCCGTGTTACCCGCAGTAAAGTTATCAAGTTTTGCAAAGTCCAGTGGAGTCACCACACGGAAGATGAAGCCACCTAGGAGCGAGAGGAAGATCTACGGAAGGACCACTCCCACCTGTTTTCTAGCCAACCCGAATCTCGAGGGCGAGATTCATCTTAAGGGGGGTAGGTTTGTAACATCCCAAATTTTCAATTTCGTATGTTATACATAGATCATCATGGCATATCATAATTTATTGCATTTTTGACAAATCCTCGATAAATCCTAAGCAACTCAAGGACCCTCGCAGAGAGTTGGGGATTTTCTCGAATTTTCATATTTGATTTTCATCAAATTATAAAACGAGGATTTTGGTTTTAATTATTTTCTCTCCGGAAAAATATTTCATTTCAAAAATAAATGAGAGGAGAAAATATGACTTCTCCAAAACAATTGAAATACTGGAGAAAAAGTGTTAAAATCATTTATTGGAATTTATTTGGATTTTATTTACAATTTTAATTGCATTAAAAATATTGCATGTTTTCAAAAAATTTATTTTGTGTTAAAAAAATGTTCACCCTATTCTAGATTTTCTAACTAGACGGGGAAAATTTATTTTATCGTTTTTGGACTTTTATTTATTTTTGTAAAAATGTTTCCGCGGAACGTATTTAAATAAAAACCTAGATCGGTTTTTTTTGGTTTTGTTATTTTGCGAGTGTTCACCGACTCGTTCGTTTTATCGAACGCGTTCGTCGGATTTTCTCTGTTAACGAATGTCCGTTTTTCTTTTCGTCGGATTTTTCCGCGATTTTCTCAGATTCGATTTCTGATCGAATCTTCGTTTCTGTTTAACTTTTCGCTCGTTTATCGGAATCAGGCGATTCAAGCGCCTAGAGTTTCGTATCGAAATTCTCTTTCCGTTTAACCCACTCAAACAAGTTTTTGCTACTGTAAAATTTGACCTAGATCCAGATTAGTAAACGAAGCTTGTTTCTTTCGCCGTTTGACTTTCGTTGCTTCGTTCGAGTTGATTCTTTTTGCAAACCGGAGTTCTTAAGTTGAACTTTCTGGTTGGATCTTTCATTCGAGTTTTACCCGTGCATTAGATGAGTACTTATTGTTTGCTTGTTTGTTTGCGATAGAGTACCCGGAGTGTGCCGCTTGTTACTTCGAATCGCTAGGTTTCGCGGATCATCAGCAAGGCAAGTAACACTTTGATCATACCTTTCCATATCCAGTTTTTATTGCATTAGATCAATCCTCAAACATTGCATGGTTAGGATCTAATTAAATTGTGGGTATTGGGAAGTAGTTGAGGTAGTACCTATTACCTGTTCTTTTATCAAACCCTTGGGAGTTACTTCTACGTTGCTATTATATTGCCATGCTATGCTAGTAGACGTGGATTGGGTTTGAGAGATTTCCATGACAGATGTGAGATTGTTAATTAATGGTTTACTTAAGGTGGCAACTAAAACTCACATCTGGGTGGATTGAGGTACCTAGGTATTCCAGGATTGCCTGTTTTTCTTTTGGACCGCCACCCAGGTTCAAAGGGATCATAAGATTATTCATGCTAGAAACTTCCGTGTGCAGCCGCAAGCTATTATGGGCTCTAGCATAGTTGACTAAGTTGTGTGAACTCTTACAGTGGTAGACTAGCAGATGTAGGGGAAAGTAGGTGTAACGGTCTACCCATACGTAAGGTGCAAACACTTCTGAAAGACTGTGTCTCGGTCATCCGTTACTCAAACACCATGTAGTGCGAGTAATCCAACGGAGGAGATCGAGTCTTGTGGGGAAAAGTGCACAAACCTCTGCAGAGTGTACAAACTAATCATGGTTAGCCGTGTCCCCGGTTATGGACAACTTGAGTATCTAGTACCTGGATTATCATGTGAATCTCATCACCATGTTACTTTAATTAATTTTGTTGGGTTATTGATGACTTTTAATTGGGATTGAGATGCTGTCAACCATCTCAATGTTTCACAACCACCATGATAGTTAAATAAAATTTATTCCTTTGAAGTAGGGAAAAATTGGCTTTTCGCAAAACTGTAACCATAGAGCTTTCCACCAGCCATATATGCATGTAGTATAGCATTCTACTGTTCATTATTCTCTATGTGTTACTTTGCCAGCATATTCTATGTGCTGACCCGTTTTTGGGCTGCAACGTTTCATGTTGCAGACTTTTCAGACGACGAGTAAGGTGCCTTAGGTCGTGGTCTTATACTCAGTGATGCCGCTGGAGTTGATGGACTCACTTATCTTCCAAGTCTTCCGCTGTTATCGTTTTTAGATGGCCTTAAGCCATATTTATCATACTTATTCTCTTTGGAGATATTCGATGTAATAAGTGTGTGATTGCTACTCTGTTATAAATCCTCCATTTGTACTGTGCGTGTCAGCATTACTGATCCAGGGATGACACTGGTGCACAGCAGCACAGACCATTTGAGGTCTGGTCGCTACAGAAAAGCTCTTATATTGACTCTTTCCGATGTTATGATAAATTGCAATTGCTTCAGTGACTGAGATTATAGTTTGTTGGTTCTCAATGAAGTTTCTGATTCATACTTGACATTGTGAATAGATTATTACTTGAGCATAAGAAATAATATGACAATATCTATATATGTTGCTGTTATAAGAATGATCATGATGCCCTCATGTCCGTATTTTATTTTATCGACACCTCTATCTCTAAACATGTGGACATATTTATCGTTATCGGCTTCCGCTTGAGGACAAGCCAGGTCTAAGCTTGGGGGAGTTGATACATCCATTTTGCATCATGCTTTTATATCGATATTTATTGCATTATGGGCTGTTATTACATGTTATGTCACAATACTTATGCCTATTCTCTCTTATTTTACAAGGTTTACATGAAGAGGGAGAATACCGGCAGCTGGAATTCCGGGCTGGAAAAGGAGAAAATATTAGAGACCTATTCTGCACAGCTCCAAAAGTCATGAAACTTCATGAAAGTCATTTTTGGAATTAATAAAAAATACTGAGCGAAGAAACTACCAGAGGGGGCCCACACCCTGGCCACGAGGGTGGGAGGCGCGCCCTACCGCCCTAGGCGCGCTCCCTGCCTCGTGGGCCCCCTGGCTGGCCTCCGGTGCCCATCTTCTGCTATATGAAGTCTTCCGTCCGAGAAAAAAAATCATAAGCAAGCTTTCGGGAAAAAACTCCGCCGCCACGAGGCGGAACCTTGGCGGAACCTATCTAGGGCTCCGGCAGAGCTGTTCTGCCGGGGAAACTTCCCTCCGGGAGGGGGAAATCATCGCCATCGTCATCACCAACGATCCTCTCACCAGGAGGGGGTCAATCTTCATCAACATCTTCACCAGCACCATCTCCTCTCAAACCCTAGTTCATCTCTTATATCCAATCTTTGTCCCAAAGCCTCAGATTGGTACCTGTAGGTTGCTAGTAGTGTTGATTACTCTTTGTAGTTGATGCTAGTTGGTTTATTTGGCGGAAGATCATATGTTCAGATCCTATATGCATATTAATATCCCTCTGATTATGAACATGATATTCTTTGTGAGTCGTTACGTTTGTTCCTGAGGACATGGGAGAAGTCTTGCTATAAGTAGTCATGTGAATTTGGTATTCGTTCGATATTTTGATGAGATGTATGTTGTCTCTCCTCTAGTGGTGTTATGTGAACGTCGACTACATGACACTTCACCATTGTTTTTGCCTAGAGGAAGGCATTGGGAAGTAATAAGTAGATGATGGGTTGCTAGAGTGACAGAAGCTTAAACCCTAGTTTATGCGTTGCTTCGTAAGGGGCTGATTTGGATCCGTATGTTTCATGTTATGGTTAGGTTTACCTTAATACTTCTTTTGTAGTTGCGGATGCTTGCAATAGGAGTTAATCATAAGTGGGATGCTTGTCCAAGTAAGGACAACACCCAAGCACCGGTACACCCACATATCAAATTATCAATGTACCGAACGCGAATCATATGAACATGATGATACCTAGCTTGACGATAATTCCCATGTGTCCTCGGGAGCGCTTTTTGCTACCTCTTGAGCACTGCGTTGGTTTTCCCTTGAAGAGGAAAGGGTGATGTAGTAAAGTAGCGTAAGTATTTCCCTCGGTTTTTGAGAACCAAGGTATCAATCCAGTAGGAGACCACACTCAAGTCCCGCGCACCTACACAAACAAATAAGAACCTCGCAACCAACGCGATAAAGGGGTTGTCAATCCCTTCACGGTCACTTACGAGAGTGAGATCTGATAGAGATGATAAGATAATATTTTTGGTATTTTTATGATAAAGAGTAAAAGTAAAGAAAGCAAGTAAACAGTAATGGAAATAACGGGAGATTAATATGTTGGAAAATAGACCTGGGGGCCATAGGTTTCACTAGTGGCTTCTCTCAAGATAGCATAAGTATTACGGTGGGTAAACGAAGTACTGTCGAGCAATTGATAGAATTGAGCATAGTTATGAGAATATCTAGGTATGATCATGTATATAGGCATCACGTCCATGACAAGTGGACCGAAACGATTCTGCATCTACTACTATTACTCCACACATCGACCACTATCCAGCATGCATCTAGAGTATTAAGTTCATAAGAACAGAGTAATGCTTTAAGAAAGATGACATGATGTAGAGGGATAAACTCATGCAATATGATATAAACCCCATCTTTTTATCCTCGATGGCAACAATACAATACGTGCCTTGCTGCCCCTGCTGTCACTGGGAAAGGACACCGCAGGATTGAACCCAAAGCTAAGCACTTCTCCCATTGCAAGAAAGATCAATCTAGTAGGCCAAACCAAACTAATAATTCGAAGAGACTTGCAAAGATAACCAATCATACATAAAAGAATTTAGAGAAGATTCAAATATTGTTCATAGATAATCTTGATCATAAACCGACAATTCATCGGATCTCGACAAACACACCGCAAAAACAAGAGTTACATCAAATAGATCTCCAAGAGAATCGAGGAGAACTTTGTATTGAGATCCAAAGAGAGAGAAGAAGCCATCTAGCTAATAACTATGGACCCGAAGGTCTGAGGTAAACTACTCACACATCATCGGAGAGGCTATGGTGTTGATGTAGAAGCCCTCCGTGATCAATGCCCCCTCCGGCAGGACGCCAGAAAAGGCCACAAGATGGGATCTCACGGGTACAGAAGGTTGCGGCGCTGGAATTAGGTTTTCGTGGATGCCTCTGATGGTTTGGGGGTACGTAGGTATATATAGGAGGAAGAAGTAGATCGGTGGAGCCACGAGGGGCCCACGAGGGTGGAGGGCGCACCTGGGAGAGGTGGGAGCGCCCCCTACCTCGTGGCTTCCTCGTCTGTTGCTTGACGTCCACTCCAAGTCCTCTGGATCACGTTTGTTCCGAAAATCACGTTCCCGAAGGTTTCAGTCCGTTTGGACTCCGTTTGATATTCTTTTTCTGCGAAACACTGAAATAGGCAAAAAAACAGCAATTTGGGCTGGGCCTCTGGTTAATAGGTTAGTCCCAAAAATAATATAAAAATGTATAATAAAGCCCATTAATCATCCAAAACAGAATATAATATAGCATGGAACAATAAAAAATTATAGATACGTTGGAGACGTATCAAGCATCCCCAAGCTTAATTCCTGCTCGTCCTCGAGTAGGTGAATGATAAAAACAGAATTTTTGATGTGGAATGCTACTTAGCATAATTTTCAACGTAATTCTCTTATTTGTGGTATGAATATTCAGATCCGAAAGATTCAACATAAAAGTTTAATATTGACATAAAAGTAATAATACTTCAAGCATACTAACTAAGCAATTATGTCTTCTCAAAATAACATGGCCAAAGAAAGTTCATCCCTACAAAATCATATAGTTTGGTCATGCTCCATTTTCATCACACAAGAATGTTCTCATCATGCACAACCCCGATGACAAGCCAAGCAATTGTTTCATACTTTAGTAATCTCAAACTTTTTTCAACTTTCACGCAATATATGAGCGTGAGCCATGGATATAGCACTATGGGTGGAATAGAATATGATGATGGGGGTTATGTGGAGAAGACAAAAAAAAGTCTCACATTGACGCGGCTTAATCAACGAGCTAGGGAGATGCCCATCGATTGATGTCAATGCAAGGAGTAGGGATTGCCATGCAACAGATGCATAGAGCTATAAATGCCTGAAAGCTCAACAAAAGAAACTAAGTGGGTGTGCATCCAACTTGCTTGCTCACGAAGACCTAGGGCATTTGAGGAAGCCCTTTGTTGGAATATACAAGCCAAGTTCTATAATGAAAAATTCCCACTAGTATATGAAAGTGACAAAACAAGAGACTCTCTATCATAAAGACCATGGTGCTACTTTGAAGCACAAGTATGAAAAATGATAGTAACAGTGCCCCTTTTTATTCTTCTTTTTTTGGGCCTTTCTATTTTTTCATTTGGCCTTTTTTGGGGACAATGCTCTATGAATGATGATCATCACACTTCTATTTATTTACAACTCGATACTAGAACAAAGTATGACTCTATATGAATGCCTCCGGCGGTGTACTGGGATGGCAATGAATCAAGAGTGACATGTATGAAAAATTATGAACGGTGGCTTTGCCACAAATACGATGTCAACTACATGATCATGTAAGTCAATATGACAATGATGAAACGTGTCATGATAAACGGAACGGTGGAAAGTTGCATGGCAATATATCTCGAAATGGCTATGGAAATGCTATAATAGGTAGGTATGGTGGCTATTTTGAGGAAGATATAAGGAGGTTTATGTGTGATAGAGCATATCGTATCACGGGGTTTGGATGCACCGGCGAAGTTTGCACCAACTCTCAAGGTGAGAAAGGGCAATGCACGGTACCGAAGAGGCTAGCAATGGTGGAAGGGTGAGAGTGCGTATAATCCATGGACTCAACATTAGTCATAAAGAACTCACATACTTATTGCAAAAATCTACAACTCATCAAAAACCAAGCACTACGCGCATGCTTCTAGGGGGATAGATTGGTGGGAAAAGACCATCGCTCGTCCCCGACCGCCCCTCATAAGGAGGACAATCAAAGAACACCTCATGTTTCAAATTTGTTACACAACGTTTACCATACGTGCATGCTACGGGATTTGCAAACTTCAACACAAGTATTTCTCAAATTCACAACTACTCAACTAGCACAATTATAATATCACTACCTCCATATCTCAAAACAGCATCATACTTTTCTTTGTATTCAACGCACTTATAAGAAAGTTTTTACTAATCTTGGATGCCTATCATATTAGGACTAGTTTTTCAATTTAAGCAAATTACCATGATTTTTTGTAGGACTGTCAAAATGATATAAGTGAAGCATGAGAGAACAATAGTTTCTATAAAACAAAACCACCGCCGTGCTCTAAAAGATATAAGTGAAGCACTAGAGCAAAAACTATATAGCTCAAAAGATATAAGTGAAGCACATAGAGTATTCTAATAAATTCCGAATCATGTGTGTCTCTCTAAAAAGGTGTGTACAGCAAGGATGATTGTGGTAAACTAAAAAGCAACGACTCAAATCATACAAGACGCTCCAAGCAAAACACTTATCCTGTGGTGAATAAAAATATAGCTCCAAGTAAATTACTGATGGGTGATGACGAAAGAGGGGATGCCTTCCGGGGCATCCCCAAGCTTTGGCTTTTTGGTGTCCTTAGATTTAACTTGGGGTTCCTTGGGCATCCCCAAGCTTAGGCTCTTGCCACTCCTTGTTCCATAATCCATCAAATCTTTTACCCAAAACTTGAAAACTTCACAACACAAAACTTGCAGAAAATCTCGAGAGCTCCGTTAGTGAAAGAAAACAAAACAACACTTCAAGGTACTGTATTGAACTCATTATTTATTTATATTGGTGTTGAACCTACTGTATTCCAACTTCTCTATGGTTTATAAACTATTTTACTAGCCATAGATTCATCAAAATAAGCAAACAACACACGAAAAACAGAATCTGTCAAAAATAGAACAGTGTGTAGTAATCTGTAACTAACGCAAACTTCTGGAACTCAGAAAAATCCACCAAAATAGGACGAGCTAGATAATTTGTTTATTGATCTACTGCAATTGGAATCAGTATTTTATCACGTTCTGGTAATTTTTAACAATTCTTTTTGTGAACAGAAAGTTTCTGGAATTTTCAGCAAGATCAAATAACTATCATCCAAGAAGATCCTATAGGTTTAACTTGGCACAAACACTAATTAAAACATAAAAACAAATCTAACCAGAGGCTAGATCAAAGATTTATTCCTAAACAGAAGCAAAATTCAAAAAACTAAAAATAAAATTGTGTTGCCTCCCAACAAGCGCTATCGTTTAACGCCCCTAGCTAGGCATAAAAGCGAGGATAGATCTAGGTATTGCCGTCTTTGGTGTTGGGAAATAAAAGAGAAAATTTATTATCTATAGCATTTATCTTTCTATTTTGATGAAGCACGTGGCCATTAATGGTGGAAGAAAGATTAAGCACGCTACGGAAATTCGCATCTAAGCTAGTTTTCATTTCTTTTATAATTTCGTTTTGATAAAAGCACAAAAGAGAGGTGGATTCAACTTTCTCACTCATAGGGTGCCCAAATATATTTTTCATCTTTTCATAGGTATCTATGGGAATCCCCCCAAGAAAACCCTCTTCAAAAATAGAATCTAAAACTTGCTTGAAAGAAGCGGGCAACCCAGCATAAAAGCTTTTTAGGTATACCTCAATTTGATATTGGGGCAAATAGCTAGCTCGGATCCTTAAAAGCCTATCCCACGCATCTTTCAAAGACTCATCAAGTAAATAACGAAAAATTCTGGGATCGTCTTCATCGAAATTATTCAAACCCTCATTGATAACCCCGGTAGGTCTTTCCATAACATCATTATTTATGAGCTTAGAGAGGACAGAGGGGCTATCCAAAGTATTAAAACCCTGGAGAGAGCCCTTAGCCCTTTTTGATTCGGCCATGGGACAAGAAAAGCAACGGGAAAGAGGCGAACGAAAAGAGAGGGCAAATAAAACGGCAAGGGTGAAGTGGGGGAGAGGAAAACAAGAGGCAAATGGCAAATAATGTAATGCGAGAGATAAGTGTTTGTGATGGGTACTTGGTATGTCTTGACTTGTGCGTAGACTCCCCGGCAACGGCGCCAGAAATGGCTCGTTGTTGGGAGTGAAATCTTGACTTGACTTGGCGCGAATCTCCCCGGCAACGGCGCCAGAAATCCTTCTTCCTACCTCTTGAGCACTGCGTTGGTTTTCCCTTGAAGAGGAAAGGGTGATGCAGTAAAGTAGCGCAAGTATTTCCGTCAGTTTTTGAGAACCAAGGTATCAATCCAGTAGGAGGCCACAGTCAAGTCCCACGCACCTACACAAACAAATAAGAACCTCCCAACCAACGCGATAAAGGGGTTGTCAATCCCTTCATGGTCACTTACGAGAGTGAGATCTGATAGAGATGATAAGATAATTTTTTTGGTATTTTTATGATAAAGAGTAAAATTAAAGAAAGCAAGTAAACAGTAATGGAAATAACGGGAGATTAATATGATGGAAAATAGACCCGGGGGCCATAGGTTTCACTAGTGGCTTCTCTCAAGATAGCATAAGTATTACGGTGGGTAAATGAATTACTGTCAAGCAATTGATAGAATTGAGCATAGTTATGAGAATATCTAGGTATGATCATGTATATAGGCATCACATCCGTGACAAGTAGACCGAAACGATTCTGCATCTACTACTATTACTCCACACATCGACCGCTATCCAGCATGCATCTAGAGTATTAAGTTCATAAGAACAGAGTAACGCTTTAAGCAAGATGACATGATGTAGAGGGATAAACTCATGCAATATGTTATAAACCCCATCTTTTTATCCTCGATGGCAACAATACAATACGTGCCTTGCTGCCCCCGCTGTCACTAGGAAAGGACACCGCAAGATTGAACCCAAAGCTAAGCACTTCTCCCATTGCAAGCTCTAGTAGGCCAAACCAAACTGATAATTCGAAGAGACTTGCAAAGATAACCAATCATACATAAAAGAATTCAGAGAAGATTCAAATATTGTTCATAGATAATCTTGATCATAAACCCACAATTCATCGGATCTCGACAAGCACACCTCAAAAAGAAGAGTTACATCAAATAGATCTCCAAGAGAATCGAGGAGAACTTTGTATTGAGATCCAAAGAGAGAGAAGAAGCCATCTAGCTAATAACTATGGACCCGAAGGTGTGAGGTAAACTACTCACACATCATCGAAGAGTCTATGGTGTTGATGTAGAAGCCCTACGTGATCAATGCCCCCTCCAGCAGGACACCGGAAAAGGCCCCAAGATGGGATCTCACGGGTACAGAAGGTTGCGGTGGTGGAATTAGGTTTTCGTGGATGCCTCTGATGGTTTGGGGGTACGTAGGTATATATAGGAGGAAGAAGTAGGTCAGTGGAGCCACGAGGGGCCCACGAGGGTGGAGGGCGCGCCTGGGGGAGGTGGGCGCGCCCCCTACCTCATGGCTTCCTCGTCTGTTGCTTGACGTCCACTCGAAGTCCTATGGATCACGTTTGTTCCGAAAATCACGTTCCTGAAGGTTTCATTCCTTTTGGACTCCGTTTGATATTCTTTTTCTGCGAAACACTGAAATAGGCAAAAAAACAACAATTTGGGTTGGGCCTCCGGTTAATAGGTTACTCCCAAAAATAATATAAAAGTGTATAATAAAGCCCACTAATCATCGAAAACAGAATATAATATATCATGGAACTATAAAAAATTATAGATACATTGGAGACGTATCACTTTTCTCTATATAAGAGTTTGTCCAGGCTTGTCCTTTGTTACAAAAAGGATTGGGCCATCTTGCTGCACTTTATTTACACTTGTTACTTGCCACCCATTACAAATTACCTTATCACAAAACTATCTGTTACCTATAATTTCAGTTATTGCAGAAAATACCTTGCTGAAAACCACTTGTCATTTCCTTCTGCTCCTCGTTGGGTTCAACACTCTTACTTATCGAAAGGACTACGATAGATACCCTATACTTGTGGGTCATCACCGCCCCTTCCCCTAGTCCAATTCGGACCAATGGGGGAAGCGCCACCTCCCCTTGGCTGCCTCCTCTTTTCCCGTATGGCCCAATAGGGCCATTACTTCTCCCGGTGAATTCCCGTAACTCCCCGGTACTCCGAAAAATACCCGGATCACTCGGAACCTTTCTGATGTCCGAATATAGCCTTCCAATATATGAATCCTTACATCTCGACCATTTCGAGACTCCTCGTCATGGCCGTGATCTCATCCGGGAATCTGAACAACTTCGGTCATCAAATCACATAACTCATAATACAAATCGTCATCGAACGTTAAGCGTGCGGACCCTACGGGTTCGAGAACTATGTAGACATGACCGAGACACATCTCCGGTCAATAACCAATAGCGGAACCTGGATGCTCATATTGGCTCCTACATATTCTACGAAGATCTTTACCAGTCAAACCGCATAACTACATACGTTGTTCCCTTTGTCATCCGTATGTTACTTGCCCGAGATTCGATCGTCGGTATCATCATACCTAGTTCAATCTCGTTACCGGCAAGTCTCTTTACTCATTCCGTAATGCATCATCCTGCAACTAAATCATTAGTCACACTGCTTGCAAGGCTTAGAGCATCTCCAGCCGCGCCCCCAACAGGCCCTCCCCAGGCGTTTTCGCCACGCCGGCGCCCAAAAATCGGCCCAGTCGCGCCCCCAGGAGCCCGTTTTTCGCCGGTTTGGGCCGCAACTGATGCCGGCGGACCTAGGCCGGACCCGGCGCGCTGGGGGGTGCTGGGGCGAACGGTTTTGGCACGAAAGAGCCGCGGGCCAGCCGCGTCAGCGAGACGACGCCTCGTCTTCTCCAGAGTGCCTCGGTTTCTCGCGGGGAATCAATGGCAAGGCTGCCGCCGGTCAGCCTTCCATTGATTCCTCATGGGCTGGCGCGTCATGGGCGGCGCGACGACGCCTCCCCTCCCACCACGCGTACACACGGCATGGGCTATAAAGACCCGCCGCTCCCCCTCGCCGCTGGCCACACCAGCGCGGGACCAAACCAGCCGCCGCCAAGCTCTGTTCTCTCCCGCCCGCATTGCCGAGCTCTATCTCCCCCGTCCTCCCCTTCCCTCCTTCCTTCTCCAGCGATGGCCGAATGCTTCCCCGGCGACACCGCGGCGGCCAACGGCTTCAGCTGCCGCTCACTCCAGTCGTCGGAAGCGTGGCTTCTATTCGAGGCCAACATCCCGGGGCCGCCGGACATGCGCGCCGGGCCAACGGGGTGGAGGCTCAGCAACAGCGGCGTCCCCATCCCCCCGGTGCCCGATGTCGATACGCGCCCCGACATCTACGCCGCCGAGGTCGACCGCGTGCGGTCGTCCCTGACTGAAGAGCAGCGCGCCCTCCCCCAGTACGCCGCCGACAACCACGCGGCGTGGGCGGAGTATTTCCAGCGGCGGCAGGCACAGCGGATGGTGTCCATGAACGGAGCGCCGGTCGTGGGGGCATCAAGAACAACGACGGCCGCCACCTCTGGTGGGGCGTCCCCGACTGCACATTGCACGGGGTGCTGGAGTACCTCGAGGGCGGCAACAACCCGCCGTTGGCATACCGTGCCGCGGCGCCCGTCCCCCCCCTCGCCGGAGCGCCGCACCGTGGGTGCCTAGGAGGTTCGGCTCTTCCTCCTCTTCTTCCTCCTCCCACTCCTCCTCCCACTCTACCGGCTCGCCGGTGCTCGTCGGCGTCATGGCAGAGCCCGCCGGGGAGACGCCGCTCGGCCGGCGCACCCGCAGCACCGGCATCGTCATTAATGAGGGCGGCCGGCGCACCTCCTCCTCGGCACGTCCGCGCTTCGCCAAACCGAAGACGGAGCCGGGGCTCACCGCCGTCAAGCGGGAGCCGGGGCTCGCCGGCGGCGTCAAGGAGGAGGAGCTCGACGACGAGGCGGCCCTGAAGTGGGCACGCGATGACTGGGCGCAGACGGAGCTGCAGCGCCAGATCCTCGCCTTGGAGTGCTTCGAAGCCCGGCGCCGCGGCCGGGACGAGGGAGGGGTCATCGTCCTCATCGACAGCGACGACGATGATGCGCCGCCGCCACTGGTCCGAATTGGAGACGCCGGGCAGGGGTCCAGCAGCAGGGGCGGCCGCGCCATCAAGAAGGAGAAGGCCTTCGACGACGACGAGGACGACGGCGATGTCGGCGACTTTGTCGCGCTCAGTGACTTCTTCGCCCCGTAGATGTCTTTTTTTTAAATAATTTATGTAAAGGCCGAACATGTTGAATATGAATGTAAGTTAGCCGAATTTAAGCCGAGTTTGGCCCAACTTTGCCGAATTCAGATGTTTTAAAATAAAAAAAGTACGCGCCTGGGGCGACCCTGGGGCGAGCGGCTGGGAACCCGCTCGCCCCCGCGCCGATTTTATCGTCGGCTCGCCCCCAGGGGGCGCGTAAAATCGCCGGCTGGGGGGCCAATGGCTGGAGATGCTCTTAGAGTGATGAGTATTACCGAGAGGGCCCAGAGATACCTCTCCGATACACGGAGTGACAAATCCTAATCTCAATCTATGCCAACTCAACAAACACCATCGGAGACACCTGTAGAGCATCTTTATAATCACCCAGTTACGTTGTGACGTTGGATAGCACACAAAGTGTTCCTCCGGTATTCGGGAGTTGCATAATCTCATAGTCAAAGGAATATGTATTAGTCATGAAGAAAGCAATCGCAATAAAACTAAACGATCATTATGCTAAGCTAACGGATGGGTCTTGTCCATCACATCATTCTCTAATGATGTGATCCCGTTCATGAAATGACAACACATGTCTATGGTTAGGAAACTTAACCATCTTTGATCAACGAGCTAGTCAAGTAGAGGCATACTAGGGACACTCTGTTTGTCTATGTATTCACACATGTATCAAGTTTCCGGTTAATACAATTCTAGCATGAATAATAAACATCTATCATGATATAAGGAAATATAAATAACATATTTATTATTGCCTCTAGGGCATATTTCCTTCAGTCTCCCACTTGCACTAGAGTCAATAATCTAGTTCACATCGCCATGTGATTTAACACCAATAGTTCACATCGTCATGTGATTTAACACTCTATAGTTCACATCGCCATGTGACCAACACCCAAAGGGTTTACTAGAGTCAATAATCTAGTTCACATCTCCATGTGATTAACACCCAAAGAGTACTAAGGTGTGATCATGTTTTGCTTGTGAGAGAAGTTTAGTCAACGGGTCTGCCACATTCAGGGCCGTATGTATTTTGCAAATTTTCTATGTCTACAATGCTTTGCATGGAGCTACTCTAGCTAATTGCTCCCACTTTCAATATGTATCCAGGTTCAGACTCAGAGTCATCCGGATCGGTGTAAAAGCTTGCATCGACGTAACTCTTTATGACGAACCCTTTATCACCTCCATAACCGAGAAATATCTCCTTAGTCTTCTAAGGATAGTTTTGACCGCTATCCAGTGATCCACTCCTGGATCAATATCGTGCCCCCTTGCCAAACTCATGGCAAGGTACACAATAGGTTTGGTACACAGCATAGCATACTTTATAGAACCTATGGCTGAGGCATAGGGAATGACTTTCATTCTCTTTCTATTTTCTGCCGTGGTCGTGTTTTGAGTCTTGCTCAACCTTGCAATACAGGCAAGAACTCCTTCTTTGACTGTTCCATTTTGAACTACTTCAAAATCTTCTCAAGGTATGTACTCATTGAAAAATCTTATCAAGCGCCTTGATTTATCTCTATAGATCGTGATGCCCAATATGTAAGCAGCTTCACCAAGGTCTTTCTTTGAAAAACTCCTTTCAAACACTCCTTTATGCTTTCCAGAAAATTCTACATCATTTTTGATCAACAATATGTCATTCACATATACTTATCAAAAAGGCTGTAGTGCTCCCACTCACTTTCTTGTAAATACAGGCTTCTCCAGAAGTCTGTATAAAACCATATGCTTTGATCATACTATCAAAGAGTATATTCCGACTCCGAGAGGCTTGCAGCAGTCCATAAATGGATCGCTGGAGCTTGCACACTTTTTTAGCACCTTTAAGATCGACAAAAACCTTCCGGTTGCATCATATACAACTCTTCTTTAAGAAGTCCATTAAGGAATGAAGTTTTGACATCCATTTGCCAGATTTCATAAAATGCGGCAACTACTAACATGATTCAGACAGACTTTTAAGCATCGATACGAGTGAGTAAATCTCATTGTAGTCAACACCTTGAACTTCTCGAAAACCTTTTGCGACAATTCGAGCTTTGTAGATAGTTGTCGGATGTGGGGTTCCAGCAAACCCTTAAGGTTCGAACTCTGGGGTGCGCGCGAAGTCTTTCCCTCCTACCGATCCACGCCCTAGCTCGCTAAGATCTCGCGGACGAACTCGACGAACTCGCAACACAGAAAGACACGATATTTATACTGGTTCGGGCCACCGTTGTGGTGTAATACCCTACTCCAGTGTGTGTGGTGGTGGATTGCCTCTTGGGCTGATGATGAACAGTACAAGGGGAAGAATAGCCTCCTGAGGTTGAGGTGTTCTTGTGCTTGTCCAACTTGTGTGAGTCTGTACTCCGTCCCTCTACTGTGGTAGCTAGCTCTACTTATATAGGCCCTGGTCCTCTTCCCAAATATTGAGCGGGAAGGGAGCCAACAACGGCGGGCGAATTTGAAGGGGGACAGCTAGTACAAGCTATCCTGACAAAAGTGGTCTTCCCCTGCGAAAAGCTCTGGCGGTGACGCCGTCTTGGGCTCCACAATGACCTCCGTCCTGTCGTCCTTCTGGTCTTGGTCTCGTTGCACCGATATGGCAACCTTTGCCTGATGCCTCGGTACTCCTCGCCTGCGCTGGCCTCCTTAGCACCAAAGAGGAAACAAGGACGATGCGCACGCTAGCGCCCGCCTGGTCTCGATCGTCATGGCTCGCGTCACGAGAGCCTCGTGAGGTTTGCCCCGCCTTGATATCTTCGCTCCTCGTGAGCCTGCCTGGCTAGGCCTCTCCCGAGGAGGTCTTGCGTCGTCCACCTCGCGAGGCTTGGCCCCTCGCGAGGGTCTTGGATGCCTTGTTGATGAAGATGGGTCGTACGGCCCGCTGACTTAGCCACACCGTGGGCTGCAGGCAGGCAAGTCTGGGGACCCCCGTTCCCAGAACACCGACAGTAGCCCCCGGGCCCAAGGTGCTCTCGGGCTTGGCTTCACGGCGAAGCCAAGGGTCAAGTACGGAGCGCCGCGAGCCCCAAAAGCCTGCGGCCTCGGTCGACGCGTGGCGGTCAATTGGACGTGGGCGTCTCCACTTCCCCATGCTGCCCTTGAATCCGCCTGGCTATGCGGCCCCCGCATCTCACACAGTTATTCTTCCTTCGCCCACGCCTGGCTCCTCCATTCTCCCTGCTTCCTCGAGACCCTGCGTTGCCCTTCCAATCTGACTTGCGCTCTGCCTGCTTCATCGCCATGGCGCCGAAACATGATGAAAAGGGGAAAAACCTCTGTCTTTGCCAACTGCGCCTCCGTCCTTTGAGCCCGCGCTTGGCCGGCCTCGGGTGCTCAACGACGAGGCCATGGACAAGGTGCACCCCATGCTTGCCTCCAGTTTCAACGAGTGGGGAGAGACGGTGGCTTGGCCCGCGTCTCGCACTCGCATGGCACGGGCAGCCACTAAGGTCCCGATCTTCATAGATGCCCTCTGGGCTGGCCTGAGTCCTCCCTTCTCCGCCTTCTTCAATGCGGTGCTCGAGCAATATCAGATCCACATGCTTCATCTCGACTCTCAATCTGTGACCCTTCTTGCCATCTTCGCCTTCTTGTGCGAGGCCATGGTGGGCATCGCTCCTTCCGTGGCCCTCCTCCGCCATTTCTTCTCATTGCATCTGACCGGTCCCCGACAGAGCTCGAGGTGCGTGGGCTTCCAAGCCGTGGCCGCGACAGCAGGCGCGGGGATTGACTTCGAGCTTCCTTCATCCACGAGCGAGTTCCGTACACGATGGGTGTTTGTTGACGCCGGCGTGCTCAGCCCTCTACTGCAAGTTCGGGCGGGGCCTGCTGTTCCAAACTCCGGCTGGGGCTATCAGAAGCTCACGGGCCCCCGCCTTGCCCCCGTCTGGGCAGGCTGAGGAGGTTGAAGGACCACGGCGTGACTGCGCCTATGGTAGTGAAGGAGTTCGTCAAGCGTCGAGTCGCTCCGCTTCAGCACCACTCCCGCCCGATGTGGGACTTGCTCAGTAGCCAGGACCACATGAGGTTTCAGGAGAAGGGGCTTCCTCTTGCGACGCGGCAAACGGTGCTCTCGATCCTATCGGGTGTCCCTCTGCCGGATGACATGCCCAGGAATAGCTGCCTGTTGTACCGCTACGAGAATAAAGCCGCATTTGCCGCGAGCATGCCTTCCTTTGATGAGTGGGGGCTGCGCCCAATCGGCCTGGTGGGGTCCCGCGAGAACCCCATCGACGTGGTTCCCTTCCTTGCTGCCGGTACCGAGCTCGCCCCAGGTGAAGGTGCGGGAGGGCGACCTCCGACAGGGGCCGGTGGCTCAAGTGCTGAGGAGCACATGCTGAGTGGTGATCCTGAGGCGTCGTCCTCGGGGGCTCGCGACCCTTCTCCTGAGGCGTCGGTCACTGAGGAGACGCGGCATGCGGCTCCCAAGGCCAAGGCTCCAGGAGCCTCGGGAGGTTGTGGTGAGACGGCGCCCGGCTGTCCGCCGCAACCGGGCACCCCTGAAGCTGTCCTCCCCAGCTCTTCTTCGGCCCCGCCGCGCACCGGTCGTCACGTCCATCGCTTCGGTCGTCTTTGCGTGGACTTCGAGGAGCTTCGCAAGAGGAAAGGATCCCCTAGCGGCAGCAATATCTTCGGGCCGTTGAAGCGACGGAAGTACATCGCCATTGACGCGTAAGTATCTTATTGTCATGGCTTCTTGCGTGCAGTCTTCTTATCCTGACGTCAATCCTTCAGGGCTCCTTCCGTCAAAGCTGTTGCGTCCCCTGAGAAGCGGTCTCCCCCTTCCTCGACTCCCCCATCGTCCTCAAGCGTTCCTAGTCCGCCTGCTGCCCCTCGGGCAGGGTCGGTTGAGGGAGCGTTTCTGCCTCCGTGGCGCGCTGAGCCTGCGGCTTTGTCGCCCCTCCCCCACGGTCTGGTGTGGAGATTGGCGGGCATGCCCAAGACCCCTCCTTTGGTCATGGGCAGTAGCTGGTTGGCTTCGGTCTTCGGTCCCTCTTCAAGCAGCGAGCCCCGAACGGCTTGGGCTCTTCGCGAGGACCGGTTGACGTCAGGTGCGGCGCCAGCCCCCAGCCCCCTGCTGAGAGGTGGTGCGCCACTTGGTGCCCCGCCCGCAGCCCCCGAGGCGGAGGACGAGGTGAACTGAGCGTTCGAGCTCGAGCGCGGGCGGAGCGTAGTTCGTCACGAGCTCTTCCAGGAGGCAATGGGCGCAATGAGCCGACTTTATGAAGAGCTCGCGGGTGTCGATTCGCGCCTTGAGGATGAAGGTCTCCGATTAGCGGTGGAATGGTGCAAGCTGAGGGTGGCTATCAACCTCGGCCGCTACCAGCGCGATCTTGACAATGCGAAGGCTGAGGCGTCTCTTAAGGTTTCCTGCGAGGCTTGCTCCCGAGCCTTGTAGGAGGCTCATGAGGCCGACCGCCGTCGCGAGGCCGCGGAGAAGCGTGTGTGGGAGCTCCACACCTGGAGCGCATCCCTAGAGCAGCAGGTGGAGGCGCGCAGAGCCGCCCTTGCGTCGCTGAGGGGGACGCCTGTCGAGGAGGAAGAGGTCCGGAAGCACGAGGAGGCGTTGGCGCTGGAGGCCGTGGAGCGCAGCCTCGAGCTTGAACAATTGGAGACGAGGGAGCGCCAAGTCACCCAAGCAGAAGATGCCGTCGGGGTTCACGAGGCCAGGGTCCAGGAGGAGGTGGACCGCCGGGTGGCCGAGGTTCGCGCAGAACTGGAGGGAAGGTATCACTTGAAGCTGAAGCTCGCAGGTACGGAGGGTGCGGGCAGGGATGCTGCCCTCAGGCCCAGGTTGGACGAGGCTGAGAGGCGTGCGGAGACCACGGCTACCGCCCTGGTCACGACGCAGGCGGACTTGGCCTCCGCCCGCGCCGAGCTGCTTTCACTCTCCGGAAGCGGGTCGATGACGCCGAGGCCATCGCACGGCAAAACAAGGAGGAAGTGCTCCAACGTGGGACGCCGGAGCGCGAGCATTCTCCTATGCTTCAAGATCTCCGGCACAGGGCCAACACCGCCCTGGGCTACATCTGCGACAAGAATGCTCCTGCCCCCCACTCGAATTACTATGCCAGCCACCTGACCTTCTTCACCGACGTGGTGACACGCCTGGAAACCCGGTCTGACAGGGCTCGCCAGCTCGTGGAGGAGAGAAGTCGGGGCCTGCTCGGGCGCGCGTTCTCCCGTGTCTTCAACCACCTCAGGAACACCTTCCCCAACTTTGACTTCGACGCCGCCATCGCCCCCGTACCGCAGGCCGTCCGGGACGATCTGGCGCGGTGGGTGGAGGACAATGTGGACGCGCTGGTCAGAGCCTTTGCCTCTGACGACGACGCGGTGGTTGATGACGGCGACAGAGGCGCCGCCGAAGGCGGCGATGGTGCCGGAGAAGACGACGACGACGCGAGTGACGCGTCCGAGGGCGATGTAGCGAGTGACATATCTGGTTGATCCCATGCCCCCTGTTATTTTACCCTGTAGGCAAAAACTCGGGCGTGGCCCCTGGAAAACTTGTAAGAGCATTTTAAGAGGGGGAGCCCCTCATCTAAGCAGGTTGCAGCCTTTACTTTCCTATGTAGTATTGAATCTGTGCCCTCGTGGACTCATGAGTCCGGGGGCGAGTTCCCCGTCATGGTTTACCTTAGTCAGCGCCAGCCTCGAGCTGGGTCACGAGGCTACGAGTTTTTGAGAATCCTGCGGAGCTTGTCGACCTGTCAGAAGGGGCCCTGCAAGAGGCAAGCGCCAGTTGCAGCGTTAGCGCGCGCTCGGCGCGCGTGTGCTTCACGCAGTCCCGCTCGCTAGGGGCTCGTGAGGGGAAGGCGACGGACATGAGTCCCAGACTGAACGAAATCCAGAAAGCAAGAAACTGTTCGAACGAGAAGAGGCACCCCCTGTGCACATCGACAAAAAACTCGGCTTCAACTTAAATGCACATCCAGAAAGCAAAGCTACAGAAAGAGAGATCCAAAGCAAATGGCCACGTCCGGCACCTAGTCTAGTCTTCTGGTCTTCATGTCTTCTCACTAGCGTGGAGCTAAGTGCTGGCACTAGGCATGGGAGGGAGCCCCAGGGCCTGAGGCCGGCACCCCTGAGACTCCGGGGCGTGTACAGCCCCAACTCATTATTACGTGAGAGTGCCACGGGCGGCGAGCTTCACAGGCACTGGGCCTTCTTCACAGGTACCGGCCTTGCTTCATATCACCAGACGAGGGCCCCGCCTTGCGCCACCCTCGACCACCTTTGAGCCGACCGACAACCTGGACGACACAAAGGGGGGAAAGGGGACGCCAGCGGTGCCCTCGGCGACCATAGGTCCTCTGCTGGGGGAAGGGTCGTCGAAGCCTCCCCGGCAGAGGGCCTACCTCCAGGTGTCCCCTGGCTTCGCGCACCGTGGGGAGGATCCTGGCTCCCGACCCCTCTCCTGCAGCCCCCAATGCGGCCCCCCTGCTGGCAGGGAGGCCGCCGAGCTGGGGCCGCCGGCCGTTGTGGTGATCTGTTCCTCCTGCGAATCATGGTTAGCGTAAGCTTGCTCCTGAGGGATTAGGGGTACCCTGTAGTGGTCGTTGCACACGCGGTTGTGGTAGTTCCCCGACGGCTCCTAGAAGGCTTCGACTCCTAGCGCCCCTCCTTCCCAATCTTCTCCAACGAACGAGCCGGGGTCGTCCTCCGGTGTGTAATCCTGGTCCGTCATGCGGGGCACGTAGGCTTCCGGGGCTGTTACCCCGAACACCTTGCTGTAGTGCCCCACACTCCATGTTGCCCGGCCCAGCGTGGCGTCCTGAGGATAGTAGCGTGGCATCTCGCCGGGACCATGGGGGTGACGCTTGTGCCCATGCTTGTTGCGGGCGGTATGGGGGCGTCGGAGCCCCCGACACCGCCGGCTGCGCTGGTGTTGACGAAGCCCCCATGCACGCCCGACGGCGCGTGGTTGCGGCGAGGCCTGCCATGAGGCCCCGTATCGGCCTGAGAAGGGAGCCGATAGCAGAAAGGCGACGCTCCCGAGGCCGCCGGGTCCAGCACCCGAGGCCGCCGGGTCCAGCAGCTCGGCAACGCGTTCCAGCAGCGCGTCCCGGCCGCTCTCCATCAGCCGGCACCGCAGTAGCTCCCTTGCCACGGTGAGTGCCGCCCGCATGTTTGCCTGCTCCCGCCGCGAGTGCGGCGCCATCTCCGCGGCGTGGCTTGCTGCCCTTGCAGCGGCTCGTACCTGTCGTGGAGTGAGGGTGGACGCCGCCTGGCCACGCCGCCCGCGCCCTGCAGTGTTAGTCGCCGCCCGCGCCGCCTGGAGCGCGGGGTCGAGGTCTTCATGAGCAGGCGTCGTCGCCCGGGTCGGCCAGGCTGCCCAGCGGTCGGAGTTAGCTCTTGGGTCGCCGGACATCTTGACCGTGGAGCGTCGGCAAGTCGATCGTCGAGGAAGAAGCTCTGGCGCACCCCTACTTGGCGCGCCAAATGTCGGATGTGGGGTTCTGGGAAACCCTTAAGGTTCAAACTCGGGGGTGCGCGCGAAGTCTTTCCCTCCTACCGATCCATGCCCTAGCTCGCTAAGATCTCGCGGATGAACTCGACGAACTCGCAACACAGAAAGACACGAGATTTATACTGGTTCGGGCCACCATTGTGGTGTAATACCCTATTCCAGTGTGTGTGGTGGTGGATTGCCTCTTGGGCTGATGATGAACAGTACAAGGGGAAGAACAGCCTCCTGAGGTTGAGGTGTTCTTGTGCTTGCCCAACTTGTGTGAGTCTGTACTTCGTCCCTCTACTGTGGTAGCTAGCTCTACTTATATAGGCCCTGGTCCTCTTCCCAAATACTGAGCGGGAAGGGAGCCAACAATGGCGGGCGAATTTGAAGGGGGGCAGCTAGTACAAGCTATCCTGACAAAAGTGGTCTTCGCCTGTGAAAAGCTCTGGCGGTGGCGCCGTCTGGGGCTCCACAATGACCTCCGTCCTGCCGTCCTTCTGGTCTTGGTCTCGTTGCACCGATATGGCAACATTTGCATGATGCCTCGGCACTCCTCGCCTGCGCTGGCCTCCTTAGCACCAAATAGGAAACAAGGACGCTACGCGCGCTGGCGCCCGCCTGGTCTCGATCGTCATGGCTCGCGTCACGAGAGCCTCGTGAGGTTTGCATCGCCTTGATATCTCCACTCCTCGTGAGCCTTCCTGGCTAGGCCTCTCCCGAGGAGGTCTTGCGTCGTCCGCCTCGCGAGGCTTGGCCCCTCGCGAGGGTCTTGGATGCCTTGTTGATGAAGATGGGCCATACGGCCCGCTGACTTAGCCACGCCGTGGGCCACAGGCAGGCAAGTCTGGGGACCCCCGTTCCCAGAACGCCGACAATAGTAACACTTCTTTCAGCGTCCGACTTCCTCTTGAGGATCCATTTATTCTCAATGGCTCACCGATCATCGGGCAAGTCAATCAAAGTCCATACTTTGTTCTCATACATGGATCCCATCTCAAATTTCATGGCCTCAAGCCATTTCGCGGAATCTGGGCTCATCATCGCTTCCTCATAGTTCGTAGGTTCGTCATGGTCTAGTAACATGACTTCCAGAACAGGATTACCGTACCACTCTGGTTGACCTACGAGGTTTGGTAGTAACGTGATCCAAAGTTTCATGATCATCATCATTAGCTTCCTCACTAATTGGTGTAGGAATCACTGGAACTGATTTATGTGATGAACTACTTTCCAATTCGGGAGAAGGTACAATTACCTCATCAAGTTCTACTTTCCTCCCACTCACTTCTTTCGAGAGAAACTCCTTCTCTAGAAAGGATCCATTCTTAGCAACAAAATATCTTGTCATCGGATCTGTGATAGAAGGTGTACCCAACAGTTTCTTTTGGGTATCCTATGAAGACGCACTTCTCCTATTTGGGTTCGAGCTTATCAGTTTGAAACTTTTTCACATAAGCATCGCAACCCAAACTTTAAGAAATGACAGCTTTGGTTTCTTGCCAAACCATAGTTCATACGGTGTCGTCTCAAAGGATTTAGATGGTGCCCTATTTAACGTGAATGCAGCTGTCTCTAATGCATAACCCCAAAACAATAGTGGTAAATTGGTAAGAGACATCATAGATCACACCATATCCAATAAAGTACAATTACGATGTTCGAACACACCATTATGCTGTGGTGTTCTAGGTGGCATGAGTTGCGAGACTATTCCACATTGTTTCAAATGAAGACCAAACTCGTAACTCAAATATTCGCCTCCACGATCAGATTGTAGAAACTTTATTTTCTTGTTACGATAATTTTCCACTTCACTCTGAAATTCTTTGAACTTTTCAAATGTTTCAGACTTATGTTTCATTAAGTAGATATACCCATATCTGCTCAAATCATCTGTGAAGGTCAGAAAATAACGATACCCGCCACAAGCCTCAACACTCATTGGACCGCATACATCGGTATGTATTATTTCCAATAAGTTAGTGGCTCGCTCCATTGGTCCGGAGAACGGAGTCTTTGTCATCTTGCCCATGAGGCATGGTTCGCAAGCATCAAATGATTCATAATCAAGTGATTCCAAAAGTCCATCCACATGGAGTTTCTTCATGCGCTTTACACCAATATGACCTAAACGGCAGTGCCACTAGTATGTTGCACTATCATTATCAACTTTGCATCTTTTGGCATCAATATTATGAATATGTGTATCACTACGATCGAGATTCAATAAACCATTCACCTTGGGTGTATGACCACAGAAGGTTTTATTCATGTAAATAGAATAACGATTATTCTTTGACTTACATGAATAACCGTATTGCAATAAACATGATCCAATCATATTATGCTCAACGCAAACACCAAATAACATTTATTTTAGGTTCAACACTAATCCCGAAGGTAAAGGGAGTGTGCGATGGTGATCTTATTAACCTTGGAATCACTTCCAACACACATCGTCACCTCGCCCTCAACTAGTCTCTTTTCGTTTTGTAACTCCTATTTCAAGTTACTAATCATAGCAACTGAACCAGTATCAAATACCCAGGGGCTACTATGAACACTAGTAAAGTACACATCAATAACATGTATATCATATATACTTTTGTTCCCTTTGCTGTCCTTCTTATCCGCAAAGTACTTGCGGCAGTTCCGCTTCCATTGACCATTTCCTTTGCAGTAGAAGCACTCAGTTTTAGGCTTGGGTCTAGATTTGGGCTTCTTCATGGGAGTGGCAACTTGCTTGCCATTCTTCTTGAAGTTCCCTTTCTTTCCCTTGCCCTTTTACTTGAAAACAAGTGGTCTTGTCAACCATCAACACTTGATGCTTTTCTTGATTTCTACCTTAACCGATTTCAGCATCGCAAAGAGCTTGGGGAATCTTTGCTGTCATCCCTTGCATATTATAGTTCATCACAAAGTTCTAGTAACTTGGTGATAGTGACTAGAGAACTCTGTCAATCACTCATAACCCACAAGTATAGGGGATCAATTGTAGCCTCTTTCGATAAGTAAGAGTGTCAAACCCAATGAGGAGCTAAAGGAAGAACAAATATCCCCTCAAGTTCTATCGACCATCGATACGACTCTACGCACGCTTGACGTTCGCTTTACCTAGAACAAGTATGAAACTAGAAGTACTTTGTAGGTGTGATAGGATAGGTTTGCAAGATAATAAAGAGCACGTAAATAAAATCTAGGGGCTGTTTAGATAAACACACAACTAAGTTAGTTTTAGTAGAGAGCTTTTGTCAACAAGAAAGTTATTTTTCCCTAGGCAATCGATAACAAGTACCGGTAATCATTCTTGCAATTTTATATGAGGGAGAGGCATGAGCTAACATACTTTATCGACTTGATTCATATGCAATTATGATTGGAACTCTAGCAAGCATCCTCAACTACTAAAGATCATTAAAGTCGTGAAACCCAACCATAGCATTAAGTATCAAGTCCTCTTTACTCCCATACTCCATAACCCACCTACTCGGGTTTAAGTTTCTGTCATTCTCGCAACCCACCGTAAGCGAATCATGAACATATTGCAACACCCTACAGCGGGGGCCCGTCACATTTGCGCAAGACAGAGGGCACCGCAGGATAGCATCATAATTAAAATATACAATCATACCAACCAAGATCACGATTAACCCACAGGACAAAACGGATCTACTCAAACATCATAGGATAACCATAGATCATTGGGAAATAATATATGGAGTTGAGCACCATGTTTAAGTAGAGATTACAGCAGGGGAAAGAGGTGTTACACTGCTGCATAGAGGGGGAGAAAGTTGGTGTTGACGGTAGCAAGATTGTTGATGTAGATCGCCGTCACGATCCTAGCCCCGGCGGCACTCCGGCACCACCGTGAGAGAGGGGGAGAGAGCCCCCTCCTTCTTCTTCTTCCTTGGCCTCCCCCCTAGATGGGAGGAGAGTTCCCCCTCTGGTCCATGGCCTCCCTGGCCGCGGAGTGGCGGGAGCCCCTCCGAGATTGGATCTCCCTCTCTGTTCTCTTCTGTTTCGCGCTCCCAGATCTGGCCGAAAACCGTTTCTTATATTCCCGGAGATCCGTAACTCTGATTGCGCTGAGATTTTAACATGATTTTTTTCGGATATAAGATTCCTTGAGCCCGAAGTAGAGCTCCAACTGACGTTGATGGAGGGCACAACCCACCACCGTGCGCCAGGGGCCTCTGGCGCGCCCAGGTGTCTTGTGGGCTGTGTGGGCCTCCGTTTGCGGTGATTCCAACTCCCAAAAATCACAAATATTCCAAAATAATTCTCCGTGAAATTTTATTGCATTTGGACTTTGTTTGATATGGATACTCTGCGATACAAAAAACATGCAGAAAACAGGATCTGGCACCGGGCACTGGATCAATAGGTTAGTCCAATAAATCATATAAAAGTTGCCAAAAGTATGTAAAAGTTGTATAATATTGGCATGAAACAATCAAAAATTATAGATATGATGGAGACGTATCAGCATCCCCAAGCTTAATTCCTGCTCGTCCTCGAGCAGGTAAATGAAAAAAAAAGATAATTTTTGATGTGGAATGCTACCTAACATAAACTTGATCATAAATCTAATCATGGCACAAATATTAAGACATAAGTGATTCAAAGCAATAGTTTATAATTTGACATAAAGACATCAATACTTAGGCATCCCAACAAACAATCATGTCTTTCAAAATACAATGCTAAAGAAAGCTATCCCTACAAAATCATATAGTCTTGTCATGCTCTGTCTTCTTAACACAAAGTATTTATCATGCACAATCCCGATGACAAGCCGAACAATTGGTTCATACTTTTTAACGCGCTTCAGCTTTTTTAACCCTCACACAATACATGAGCGCAAGCCATGGATATAGCACTATAGGTGGAATAGAGTATGATGATAGGGGTAAATATAGAGAAGACAAAAAAGTAAGAAAGTCTCACATCGACGCGGCTAACCAACGGGCTATGGAGATGCCCATCAATCGATATCAACGTGAGGAGTAGGGATTGACATGCAACGAATGCACTAAGAGCTATAAGTGTATGAAAGCTCAATATGAAAACTAAGTGGGTGTGCATCTAATCCTATAATGAAAAATTCCCACTAGTATATGAAAGTGACAACATAGGAGACTCTCCATATGAAAACATGGTGCTACTTTGAAGCACAAGTGTGGTAAAGGATACTAACAATGCCCCTTCTCTCTTTGTTTATGTTTTTTCTTTTTCTTTTTTTCTTTCCTTTTTCCCTTTTTCTTTTTTTTTCCTTTTTTTTCTTTTGATATTTTTCTCTCTCATTATCCGGAGTCATCCCGACTTGTGGGGCAATCATAGTCTCCATCATCCTTTCCTCACTGGGGCACTGCTCTAAAAATGAATAATGATGATCATCACACTTCTGTTTACTTATAACTCAAAAGGAATAAAAATTACAACTCGATACCTATGACAAAATATGACTCTATATGAATGCCTCTGGCAATGATCTAGCGTAACATGTATGAAAATTGATGAACGGTGGCTGAGCCACAACTACTATGTCAGCTATATGATCATGCAAAGCCATATGACAATGAATGCTCAAGTCATCAAACGGAAGCGGTGAAAGTTGCATGGCAATATATCTCGGAATGGCCATGGAAAAGGCATAATAGGTAGGTATGGTGGCTGTTTTGAGGAAGATATAACAAGGCTTATGTGTGATAGAGCGTATCATATCACGGGGTTTGGATGTACCTACGAAGTTTGCACCACGTCTCGATGTGAGAAAGGGCAATGCACGGTACCGTAGAGGCTAGCAAATTGCGGAAAGGTAAGAGTGCGTATAATCCATGGACCCACATTAGTCATAAAGAACTCATATAGTTATTGCAAAAGTTTATTAGCCCTCGAAGCAAAGTACTACTACGTATGCCCCTAGGGGGATAGATTGGTAGGAAAAGACCAACGCTCGTCCCCGACCGCCACTCATAAGGAGGACAATCAATAATGAATCATGCTCCAACTTCATAGCATAACGAGAGACTATACGTGCATGCTTCGGGAATCACAAACCTTAACACCAATATTCTTACTAAACACAACCATTTACTAGTACCTCCCACATATTCCATCTCTATATCGCAAAACTATTGCAAGGAATCAAACATATCATATTCAGTGATCCACAAGTTTTATGTAGGATTTTATGACTAACCATGCAATTGACCAATTCCTTTTGACTCTCTAAATAGATCTAGGTGAAGAATGAGAGTTTAATTCTTTATACAAAAGATCATGCTCTAACAAATATAAGTGAAGCAAAAGAGCATTCTTCAAGGTTTTCTATGTGATGAGAAACAGCCAATCCAAACTTCAAATGATATAAGTGAAGCACATGAAGCATTCTATAAAGCCATACTCAAAATATATAAGTGAACTGCAATGAGAATTCTATAAATCAACCATGGACAATCTCATACCATCATGGTGAATAAAATAAAAAAGAAAACTAAAAGCAAAAGACGCTCCAAGATTTGCACATATCACGCGAACGAAACGAAACCGAAAACATACTGGTACTTGTTGAAGAAAGATGGGTTGCCTTCCGGGGAATCCCCAAGCTTAGACGCTTCAGTCTCCATGAATATTTACTTGGGGTGCCTTGGGCATCCCCAAGCTTGAGCTCTTGCCTCTCCTCCTTCTCCTCATATCGGGACCTCCTCGATCTTTGATCACTTCATCCACACAAAACTCAACAGAAAGTTCGGTAAGATTCGTTAGTATAATAAAGCAAATCGCTACTCTAAGTACTATTGCAAACCAATTCAAATTTTGTTTTTGCATTGTAGGTACTGTAATATAACTTTTCCCTGGCTTATACCACCGATAAAAATCGATATTTTCATCAAAACAAGCAAAACAATGCATCAAAAATAGAATCTATCTTAAACAGGCAGTCCGTAGTAATCTGAACATTCACCATACTTCTGGTACTCCAAAAATTCTTAAACAATTAGGAAAAATAAACAATTTGTATAGAAAGATAGTGCAAAAAGTTTCAGAACCTTTTGACGTTCCAGAAATGTAAAATCGCGCACTACAACCAAAGTTTCTATTTTGCACCGCACAAACCAACAAGCAATCTAAACATCCTAAAGGCAAACCTTGGCACATTATTTTTATAGTACAATGGAATTGTACAAGGGGATAATTATTTTTATTGAAAAGTTTCTGTAATTAAGATTCACAAAGTTTCCAAGGGCATGAACAAAGTTCAAGGCTAGCTCCCGCTTCCACGGTGCTCGTCTATCTCACTTTCACTTTTCTTTTTGTGAAGTTTTAAGTTCCCCTCTATATTTTTTGTTTTCAAAATTTATAAAAGCACTAAACAGAAATGAATGACTCTCTAAAACTTCTAGGTTGTCTCCCTGGCAGCACTTTCTTTAAAGCCATTAAGCTAGGCATAAAGTGCTCAAGTAATGAATCCACCCGAATCCCAAGGTATATCAAAGCCAATTTTAATTAACAATGATTTGGCATTTAGTAGTGAGCACAAAGCAACATATATCATGCAATGACGAAGTCTAACTCTCTTCCTATGCATCGGCATGTCATACAAGAACAATTCATGCACATCAAGTAAAGGCCAATACATAGCATAAGCAGTTTCTTGCAATTTTATCGTGTTGGAAACATAGAGAGGTGGAGATGTAGTTCCTCTCTCATAATAATTGCAAGTAGGAGCAGCAAGCACATGCATATTATATTCATCAATATCATCATATGCAACAGTAAAACGCAACCCATCAACATAATCCTTAATAAGAGCAAACTTCTCCGATATAGTGTAGTTTGGAGAATTCAAAAAGATAATAGGACTATCATGTGTGGGTGCAATAGCAACAATTTCATTCTTAATATAAGGAATAATATCAAGTTCATCTCCATAAGCATCATTCATATTGGCATCATGGCCACAAGCATAGCAAGCATCATCAAAAAGGGATATTTCAAATGAATCAATGGGATCATAGCAATTATCATGGCAATAATCCTTCGGTAAGCACGAAGGGAAATTAAATAATGTATGAGTTGAAGAGTTACTCTCATTAGAAGGTGGGCACGGGTAGCTAATCCGTTCTTCCTCCTTTTGTTCTTCGCTCTCCTCTTCATCTTTTTCATCCAATGAGCTCACAGTTTCATCAATTCCTTCTTCCATAGACTCCTGCAAAATATTAGTCTCTTCTTGCACAGCGGAGGCTTTCTCAATAAATTCATCAATATCGGAATTGTATTTATAATTATCATACCAATATTTAAGGATGGCAAAAAAATTAGGTCTATAAACTGAATCATCAAAATCTTCAAACTTCTCAAACAAAGATTCAATTTCATAAGCACCCTTAAAAGCAACAAATTCTTCTATTCGTTCCACATCATAGTAATCATATATACCTCTAGCATAAGAAGCTAAGGTTTATTATCATTAAATTCACATGAAAAGGGAAGATGTGGAGCGTTCATCCTAGAGCAACAAGTATAATCATATCTCAAGCATAGCTCCCAAGCATACCAATGCAACATATGAATCTGATCCCATAACAATTTCCCTTTATGAGTCAAGCGATAATCCCTAAAGTATTCACGTTGATCCAACGTTACTCCCATTATATAGTTGAATGGGGTTTTCTCAGGATTATCAAAGTAGTGCATAATATCTTTAACATAACGAGCATCAAGGATTTTAGGAGGTTCCCCATCTCCATGAGTAGCAAGTACCACTATTTTTTTGGTGTTTCGTGTTCCATATCCATAACAGAAGATAGAGAAAAACTTAGAACAGAAAATGAAAACTACTTAGTGATAAAGCAAACAAGCACACACGGGAATATTCACCCCATGCTATTGCTCCCCGGCAACGGTGCCAAAAAAAGTCTTGATAACCCACAAGTATAGGGGATCAATTGTAGCCTCTTTCGATAAGTAAGAGTGTCGAACCCAACGAGGAGCTAAAGGTAGAACAAATATTCCCTCAAGTTCTATCGACCACTGATACAACTCTATGCACGCTTGACGTTCGCTTTACCTAGAACAAGTATGAAACTAGAAGTACTTTGTACGTGTCATAGGATAGGTTTGCAAGATAATAAAGAGCACGTAAATAAAATCTAGGTGCTCTTTAGATAAAGACACAACTAAGTTAGTTTTAGTAGAGAGCTTTTGTCAACAAGAAAGTTATTTGTCCCTAGGCAATCGATAACAAGTACCGGTAATCATTCTTGGAATTTTATATGAGGGAGAGGCATGAGCTAACATACTTTCTCTACTTGGATCATATGCAATTATGATTGGAACTCTAGCAAGCATCCGCAACTACTAAAGATCATTAAGGTCGTGAAACCCAACCATAGCATTAAGTATCAAGTCCTCTTTACTCCTGTCGGATTTCAGGTTCCGGTAAAACCCTTGAGGTTCGAACACTGGGGTGCGCACGAAGATTTCTCCCTACGAAATCACGCCCTCACGCTCACCGCAATCTCACAGGCTAGCTAGATGAACACGCAACACAAGGGACACAAGATTTATACTGGTTCGGGCCACCGATGTGGTGTAATACCCTACTCCAGTGTGGTGGTGGTGGATTGCCTCTTGGGTTGAGGATGAATAGTACAAGGGAAGAACAGCCTCCTGAGGTGGGGTGTTCTTATGCCTGGTGATGTGAGGATGATCTGAATCAGTTCAGGCTTAGTTGCCTCCTACTGTGGTGGCTAGTCCTATTTATGGAGGCCCCGGTCCTCTCACCAAATATTGAGCGGGAAGGGAGCCAACAACGGCCAATTCGAAAGGCGACAGCTAGTACAAGCTGTCCTGACTAAAGGTGGTCTTCGCCTGCCAAAGGCTCTGGTGGTGACGCCGTCTTGGGGTCCACGGTGACCTCCGTTCTGCCGTCCTGTTTGTCTTGGTCTCGTTGGACCGATATGGAAACCTTTGCCTGATGCCTCGGTACTCATCGCCTGCACTTGCCTCCTTAGCACCAAAGAGGAAACAAGGACACTATGCGCGCTGGCGTCCGCCTGGCGCCCGCCTGGTGTTGGTCGTCATGGCTGACGTCGTAGGAACCTCGCGAGGTTCGCCTTGCCTTGATTTCTCCGCCCCTCGCGAGCCAGCCTAGTGAGGCCGCCCCTGAGGAGGTCTTGTGTCGTCCGCCTCGCGAGGGTCTTGGGCGTTTGCTGGTGAAGACGGGCCATACTAGGCCGCGAGTGGAGCCATGCCGCAGGCTGCAGGCAGGCAAGTCTGGGGACCCCTGTTCCCAGAACGCCGACAGTAGCCCCCAGGCCCAAGGCGCGCTCGGACTTGGCTTCGAGGCGAAGCCAAAGGTCAAGTGCGGAGCGCCGTGAGCCCCAACAACCTGCGTCCTTGGTCGACGCGTGGCAATTGATTGGACGTGGGCATCTCCGCTTCCCCATGCTGCCTCGGCAACTACCCGACTTGACGAGTCCCTGCTGCATGCAAAAAGGGTTATCATTACCTGCGATCGTGGAGGTCGACGGTTGGCCTCCCTTGTGCTATAAATGAGGAGGGAGGCAAAGCCCCCGTAGCCCATCTCTTCCTGCTCCGCTCACTTCTCCTCCCTTGCTCCATTGCCAGTAGCGACTCCATGGCGCTGATTCGAAGGTTCTCGGCGGTGGAGAAGGGAAAAACTCCCCTCGACGAGCCCGGGCCGCTTCCGTCGAAGAAGAGGCCGGTCCACCGTCGCGACGTAGTCGCGAGGCAGGAGGTGACAAGGCCTTGGTACGAGCGGCCACCTCCTGGGTATCCGCTGCCCTTATATGCCCAAGCCGAGGGCTCAGGAGGAAGAGGCGGCGAGCGGCGTTGCCTACGCCGCGGCCACGGTCGCTGCGCAATGGTGGCGCACTTTGTCGCCCCAGGAGTCCACGACGCGGTCTCCTCGCGCGAGCTCATGCTGTGGGCAGTGATGCCTCCGCGCACTTGGATCCGCTTTCCCTAGTTCTTCTCCACCGAAATGCCGCCGAGGGGCCCTCTAGAGTTGTGGCTGCAGCACGCCGACTGCGACGCCCCGGTGACCGGAGCGGAAGTTGAAGTCATCTCCTCGGGCAAAATCTTCATGACCCGAGGCTGGGGCGAGGTCGCCCGGGTTTGCCGTGGTGAAGGCGCCCTTGCGATCCACTTCGAGTACGACGGCGCCTCCACCATGTTCTTCAAGGTCTTCGACGCGGAAGGCTGCCGCTTGGAGTGCTGCCCGGAACAAGGCCGTCAGGACCGCCCCGCCAGTGGTTCCTCCAGCAGCAGCAACGATGCTTGGGAGTCCAGCGACTCTCCCGAGCTCTTTGAGACTCTGAAGACGAGCGACGACAGCTACGTGCCCTCGAGCTTCCGCCGTGCCCAGAGCATGGCTGCAGCGTCCGGCCGCCACCGTCGCTGATCTGGATGGGGTTGGCGCTGGCCTCCCATGGCCCACTGTTGACGATGGTGTCGGCCGCGCTGGCGTGTGTAGATAGGGCTCCCTGAATTTCCTTTCTTTTGTACCGTGCGAGGAATCGAGAAGAACCCCGCGGGGGTGTGTAAAGGGCCTATAATGTCTTTTGTTGATATTATCCTCATTATGAAATTGCGTGAGTGCGTGTCCTGCCATGGCTCAGTCTCCCCTTTCTATCCTCGCGATGGCTTGGTGCTCTACGCTGACAGGTCCCGGTCCCCAGGCAGGCTGCAGCCGTCGCTGGTATGCCAGGTCGCGATGCCGTGGTCAAGGCCAGGAGGTGAGCGGCCCAAGGTCCAGTAAGAGCTTTTGAGACGCGATGCTCAGGAGGCCCCCTTTAGCGCGCAAGCAGCCACCGAGAGGTAAGAAAGGGAGACGACGTTGCCGTGACAGAGCTGCGGCAAGTGAGAATCCCGTGTCGTAGCGCTTGGTGGATTTCGAGTGCGAAACTTATCTTGGTAGCCTGGAGTCGTTTCCTTGCGTTGCGCCAGACTTGTGCGTCGGCGGTCGTGGCGCAGCTAGGTTAGGCCCGTGCGAGCTTCCCCCTCTTCTCCACGCTCTCCTTTGTGCTCTACGTCCTCAGGTCTCGGCCTCGAGCAAGCTCAGCCACCGCTGGTATGCCAGGTCGCGATGCCATGGACAAGGCCAGGGGTGAGGGCTGGAGAGCCAGTAGGAGCTCCTGAGTCGCAATGCTCAGGAGCCCCCCTTTTAACGCGCAAGCGATTCGCATGGGAGAAGAGGGAGCCCGTGGTGCCGCCCGCTGATATCCTCGGGAGGTTCCTGCAAGTCAGTGTGAGGAGGAGCACAGATTGCCATCATGATTGCCGGCCGGCCACTGGTCGTTCTGTAAAAGAATGAAGGCACTAAGGGCCTGGCGAGGTGACGCACGCGGGGCGTGCCGCGGGCCAGAGCTCGACCGCTCAGACTTATCGATGTTGCAGGGACGGACCCAAGCACAAGCGTCGTGCCAGTGTGAACAGCTCCCGTGGTAGGTGACAACCAAGCAGGTGATAGTCATAGATAGGTTAAGCATGAAAAGTAGATGAGCTTAGGTAAATGCAGGAACGATACACGCCACTGGGTTACACCCGAGCGGCTTGGGGATGATGCAGCCCGAGGGGCGCCCCCAACAGAGCAAGCTAAAGATGTAAAGGGATACATGCCACAGGGGTGAACCCACGCGGCCTGGGAATGAGGCAGCCTGAGAGGCGCTCCTAGTTAAATAAACTTGGAAAATGTCACCTGGTTCTGTTGTTAAAGGAATGTTGGGGCAGCTGAAGATGCATGGTGCAGGGGTTGCTCCTCATGAGCCACCGGGATCCTGAGCCTCAGGAGGCGCTGGGGGTCCAGGCGGTTCCTTGAGGATCGTCTCCATCTCCACTAGGATTGCGTGATGCCTGGCCTCCTGAGCCGCCAGGATGCTCAGCAGGTTGCGCTGGAAGGTGGACGCCACGCTTGGCAGGCCAAAGGGCATGCGAACGTAGCTATGAGGCGGGCCCTCGCAGCGTCCCACGCGCGAAGGCCAGAAGAGCTCCTGAGATGCGGCCCTGTTGAGCCCTGGGATGTCGATGCAGACGCGCAACCCGCCATCCTCGCTTGGATGGGGAGTTGCGCCAGGTGAGCGGCGATCGCCGCGCATGGCTCTTGCTTCCTGCAGTTCCTGAGTGGTCTTGGTAATGAACTCCTGAGCGTTGGGCGCTCCTTGCCCGATGTCTTCCTGAGGGAAACGTGCTGCAAAGCACCCCTCCACGTGGTGCCCGAGCGCCTCCCTCGTGATATTGGCAAGGTCAGAGGCCCTCCAGAAGAGAGCCCCCAAGCCCTGCCCGAGGAGGGCACCGAGCGCGCCTTCCTATGCGAGGGAGGGAGGCGCCCCAGGCGTGGGCGGTGATCCTAAAGAGGTACCACTTGTGGCGCCGCTCTCCTGAGGCCCGGCACGGAGTAGCTGCATCTTCTTCTTGGGGACGACCTCAGGAGGGTACTGTGCTGCACTGTTGTTGGGGTCTTCGATTGACGCTGCTTGGAAGGCGCGCTCGAGGGAGCACACCACATCTCTTTCTTCACAGGGGACTGTGATGATCCCGCTGCTCCCTGGCATCTTGAGGACGTTGTAGCCGTGGTGTGTCACTGCCATGAACTTGGCCAGGGCCGGATACCCGAGGACGGCATTGTATGGCAGACAGATGTGGGCGACATCGAAGTCGATGAGCTCGGTGCGGTAGTTGTCGCGCTGTTCGAAGGTGACAGGGAGGCGGACCTACCCTATCGGCGTGGTGGAACCGTCGGTCACTCCTGAGAAGGGCTTGGTAGGCTGAAGCTAATCATAGGGCACTTGAAGGCTGTCGAACATCTCGACGGACAGGACGTTAAGCCCTGCGCCGCCGTCTATGAGGGTCTTGGTGACTTGTATGTTGCTAATGACGAGAGAGCAAAGCATTGGGAGGGCGCCAGCGGTAGCCGCGCACTTGAGCTAATCTGCTGAACTGAAGGTGATGGCGCAGTTGGACCACCTGAGCGGGCGCGTGGCCTCAAGCTTGGGGAGGACTACATTCACCTCACGAGCAAACTGCTTGAAGATACGTTGCGAGGCTGGGGCTTGAGCTCCACCCAAGACGCAGGCGGTAGCGCGCGGCTCCTGGAAGCCCCCAGCCCCCTTGTCCTAATGGTGGTCGTTCCTTCTTGGCGGTGGAGGCAGCGGAGGAAGCCCAGCGTTGCTCTGAGGATGGTCTTCGCGAGGCTGATCCCTCCAGGTGCCCTCGCGAGGCTGGTCCTGCCAGCGGTCCTCACGAGGCCGGTCATGACACTCCTGGCGAGGGCCATGGTCGTCCGAGCGTCCTCCGCCACGTCCTCCTCCTCGGCCGTAGCCCCGGTCGTTGCGCTCGGGGCGTTGACCGATGCGTCCGTCTCGAATGGCCCTGAGCTCTTGTCAGTCGTTGGTGTTGTGGCTGTGAACGTTGTGGAAGGCGCAGAATGGTCGGCTGCTCTTGGATGACTCGGGCTGGTCCCGGCCGCGCTTCGTGTCCGGCTCCGCCGCGAGCACGGCCACTCCCTTGCGCTTCACTTCCTTGGCCTTGGCCTTCTTCTCATCGGCGTCAGCAACTAGGAGCTCGAGGAGGGAAAGGCGCCGTTCCTCAGCTCTTGCGCACTTGGTCGCCTGGTTGAACAGCTCCAAGGTCGTGCACAACTCCTCGTGGATGGCGAGCTCCTCCTTCATCTTGACGTCGTGGACGCCATCAGAAAATGCGGAGATGATGGCCTCGTCTGTCACCTTGGGGATCTAGAGGCGAACGTTGTTGAAGTGCTGGATGTACTTCTGGAGGGTCTCCCCTGGCTGCTGCTTGATGCGGCGCAGGTCACCCGTGGCCGGAGGGCGGTCGTGAGTGCCCTGGAAGTTGGCAACGAAGCGGTCGTGCATCTCATTCCAGGAGGAGATGGAGCCTGGAGGCAGGTTCAGGAGCCATGAGCGGGCACCATCCTTGAGTGCCATGGGGAACCAGTTCGCCATGACTTTTTCGCCGCCGTTGGCCGCCTCGATGCTCAGCTCGTAGAGCTGCAGGAACTCCGCGGGGTCGGGGGTGCCGTCGTAGCGTGGAGGCAGGTTTGGCTTGAACTTGCTTGGCCATGCGACGCTACACAGCTCAGGGATGAAGGCGCGGCAGCCCGCGGTGGCCACCGGGACCCTTTGCTGATGTGGAGCCTGCCCTTGATGTCCGCGCACCGCCACCGCAGGCGGCGCACGGTCTTCCCGTGGTGGTGCGGGGAGCACGGGAACGTTCTCTCGTGGCCGAGGGATTTCTTGGCAGCTTCTTTCTTCTCGCGCGGGCACCGGTCATGGTGGGTCGTGCCGGGGGGCCGCGCGCCTTGGTGCCAGGACGCCGTCTTGGGGCAGAGGTGGTGGATGCGCTCTGTGAGCCACGTCGCGCGCAGCTGGCGGAGGGTGAGGCAGTGAAAGGGACGGCAAGGGAGAGCCCCCTAGGGCGCTGACGAGCTCGGCGATGCGGTCGAGCCAGTCCTCGTAGAGGTCGTCGACAGGGCGGTAGCACAGGCCTGCACGTCCGTGGGAGCGCGACGAGCGTGAGACGACAAACCTGCCGGGGTCAGCAACGGGGTGGCGGTGCGGCCGTCCCACCGCATCGAGGGGTGCAGCAAGGATGCTTGCTGCTCGTTCCCCGCCGGGCCGATGGTGGCGTTGGCGTCAGGCGAAGGAGAACTACGGGGAGGCCCGCCGACAAGAGCCGTCTGAGCGACGTGGATGGCGAGGGCGGCCCTGCGCTCAGCGCGGGCTCGACGGGCGTCCGACATGGAGGCGATGAAGCGACGGGACGCAGATCGGCGGAAGGAAATTCCGGCGCACCCCTACCTGGCGCGCCAAATGTCGGATTTTGGGTTCCGGCAAAACCCTTGAGGTTCGAACACTGGGGTGCGCACGAAGATTTCCCCCTGCCAAATCACGCCCTCACCCTCACCGCGATCTCACAGGCTAGCTAGATGAACTCGCAACACAAGGGACACAAGATTTATACTGGTTCGGGCCACCGATGTGGTGTAATACCCTACTCCAGTGTGGTGGTGGTGGATTGCCTCTTTGGCTGAGGATGAATAGTACAAGGGAAGAACAGCCTCCTGAGGTGGGGTGTTCTTATGCCTGGTGATGTGAGGATGATCTAAATCAGTTCAGGCTGAGTTGCCTCCTACTGTGGTGGCTAGTCCTATTTATAGAGGCCCTGGTCCTCTCCCCAAATATTGAGCGGGAAGGGAGCCAACAACGGCCAATTCGAAAGGGATAGCTAGTACAAGCTACCCAGACTAAAGGTGGTCTTCGTCTGCCAAAGGCTCTGGTGGTGATGCCGTCTTGGGCTCCACGGTGACCTCCGTCCTACCGTCCTGTTGGTCTTGGTCTCGTTGCACCGATATGGAAACCTTTGCCTGATGCCTCGGTACTCATCGCCTGCACTTGCCTTCTTAGCACCAAAGAGGAAAGAAGGACACTATGCGCGCTGGCGCCCGCCTGGTCTTGGTCGTCATGGCTGACATTGTAGGAACCTTGCGAGGTTCGCCTTGCCTTGATTTCTCCGCCCCTCGCGAGCCAGCCTGGTGAGACTGCCCCTGAGGAGGTCTTGTGTCGTCCGCCTCGCGAGGCTTGGCCCCTCGCGAGGGTCTTGGGCGTTTGCTCGTGAAGACGGGCTGTACTGGGCCACGAGTGGAGCCACCCCGCGGGCTGCAGGCAGGTAAGTCTGGGGACCCCCGTTCCCAAAACGCCGACAACTCCCATAATCCATAACCCACCCACTCGGGTTTAAGTTTCTGTCACTCTCGCAACCCACCGTAAGCGAATCATGAACATATTACAACACCCTACAGCGCGGGCCCCTCACGTTTGCACGAGATGGAGGGCACCGTAGGACAGCACCATAAATAAAATATACAATCATATCAACCAAGATCACGATTAACCCACAGGACAAAACGGATCTACTCAAACATCATAGGATAACCATAGATCATTGGGAAATAATATATGGAGTTGAGCACCATGTTTAAGTAGAGATTACAGCAGGGAAAAGAGGTGTTACACCACTGCATAGAGGGGGAGAAAGTTGGTGTTGACGGTAGCAAGATTGTTGATGTAGATCGCCGTCATGATCCTAGCCCCGGCGGCACTCCGGCGCCACCGGGAGAGAGGGGGAGAGAGCCCCCTCCTTCTTCTTCTTCCTTGGCCTCCCCCCTAGATGGGAGAAGAGTTGCCCCTCTGGTGCATGGCCTCCATGGCCGCGGAGGGGCGGGAGCCCCTCCGAGATTGGATCTCCCTCTCTGTTCTCTTCTGTTTCGCGCTCCCAGATCTAACCGAAAACCGTTTCTTATATTCCCGGAGATCCGTAACTCCGATTGCGCTGAGATTTTAACACGATTTGTTTCCGGATATAAGCTTCCTTGGGCCCGAAGTAGAGCTCCAACCGACGTTCGTGGAGGGCACAACCCACCACCGCGCGCCAGGGGCCTCTGGTGCGCCCTGGTGTCTTGTGGGCTGTGTGGGCCTCCGTTTGCGGTGATTCCAAATCCCAAAAATCACAAATATTCCAAAATAATTGTTCGTGAATTTTATTGCATTTGGACTTCGTTTGATATGGACACACTGATACAAAAAACATGTAGAAAACAGGAACTAACACTGGGCATTGGATCAATTGGTTAGTCCAATAAATCATATAAAAAGTTGCCAAAAGTATGTAAAAGTTGTATAATATTGGCATGAAACAATCAAAAATTATAGATACGACGGAGATGTATCAATCACTATCTTATTTGGAAGACTAACTCCCACTTGATTCAAGCGATTGTAGTACTCAGACATTCTGAGCACATGCTCACTGGTTGAGCTATTCTCCTGCATCTTGTAGGCAAAATACTTGTCAGAGGCCTCATACCTCTCGACTCGGGCATGAGTCTGAAATACTAATTTCAACTCTTGGAACATCTCATATGCCCTATGGCGTTTCAAAACATTTTTTAAGTCCCGGTTCTAAGACGTAAAGTATGGTGCACTAAACTATCAAGTAGTCATCATACCGAGCTTGTCAAACGTTCGTAACATCTGCATCTGCTCTTGCAATAGTTCTGGCACCTAGAGGTGCATCAAGGACATAATTCTTCTGTGCAGCAATGAGGATAATCCTCAGATCACGGACCTAGTCCGCATCATTGCTACTATCATCTTTCAACTTAGTTTTCTCTAGGAACATATCATAAATAAAACGGGGAAGCTATACGCAAGCTATTAATCTACAACATAGATATGCAAATACTATCAGGACTAAGTTCATGATAAATTTAAGTTCAATTAATCATATTACTTAAGAACTCCCACTTAGATAGACATCCCTCTAGTCATCTAAATGATCACGTGATCCATATCAACTAAACCATGTCCGATCATCACGTGAGATGGAGTAGCGTTCAATGGTGAACATCACTATGTTGATCATATCTACTATATGATTCACGTTCGAACTTTCGGTCTTAGTGTTCCGAGGCCATATCTGCATATGCTAGGCTCGTCAAGTTTAACCCGAGTATTCTGCATGTGCAAAACTGGATTGCACCCGTTGTATGTGAACGTAGAGCTTATCACACCCGATCATCACGTGGTGTCTCGGCACGAAGAATTGTTGCAACGGTGCATACTCAAGGAGAACACTTATACCTTGAAATTTTAGTAAGGGATCATCTCATAATGCTACCGTCGTACTAAGCAAAATAAGATGCATAAAAGATAAACATCACATGCAATCAAAATATGTGACATGATATGGCCATCATCATCTTGTGCCTTTGACCTCCATCTCCAAAGTACCGTCATGATCTTCATCGTCACCGGCATGACACCATGATCTCCATCATCTTGATCTTTATCAACGTGTCATCACTTGGTCGTCTCGCCAACTATTTCTTTGCAACTATTGCTATCGCATAGCGATAAAGTAAAGCAATAATATGGCGCTTCCATCTTATGCAATAAAGAGACAACCATAAGGCTCCTGCCAGTTGCCGATAACTTTAACAAAACATGATCATCTCATACAACAATTTATATCTCATCACATCTTGACCATATCACATCACAACATGCCCTGCAAAAACAAGTTAGCCGTCCTCTACTTTGTTGTTGCAAGTTTTACGTGGCTTCTACGGGCTTCTAGCAAGAACCGTTCTTACCTACGCATCAAAAGCACAACGATTTTTCGTCAAGTGTGCCGTTTTAACCTTCAACAAGGACCGGGCGTAGTCAAACTCGATTCAACTAAAGTTGGAGAAACAGACACCCGCCAGCCACCTGTGTGCAAAGCAGGTCGGTAGAACCAGTCTCATGAACGTGGTCATGTAATGTCGGTCCAGGCCACTTCATCCAACAATACCGCCGAATCAAAGTAAGACATTGCTGGTAAGGAGTATGACTATTATCGTGCACAACTCTTTGTGTTCTACTCGTGCATATAACATCTACGCATAGACCTAGCTCGGATGCCACTGTTGGGGAACGTAGTATTTCAAAAAAAATTCCTATGATCATGCAAGATCTATCTAGGTGATGCATAGCAACGAGCGGGGAGAATGTGTCCACGTACCATCGTAGACCGAAAGTGGAAGCGTTTAGTAACGCGGTTGATGTAGTCGAACGTCTTCGCGATCCAACCGATCCAAGCACCGAACATACAGCACCTTCGCATTCAGCACACGTTCAGCACGATGACGTCCCTCGAGCTCTTGATCCAGTTGAGGACGAGGGAGAGTTCCATCATCACCACGGCGTGGCGACGGTGATGATGATGTTACCGGCGTAGGGCTTCGCCTAAGCACTACGACGATATGACCGAGGTGTGTAACTGTGGAGGGGGCACCGCACACGGCTAAGAGAAGACTTGGTGTCCATTTGGGGTGCCCCCTGTCCATGTATATAAAGGACAGAGGGAGAGAGGCCGGCCCCCCAGGGGCGCGCCAAGAGTATGGAGTCCTACTAGGACTTCCAAGTCCTAGTAGGAATCCCTTTCCTTTTCAGAGTAGGAGAGAAGGAAAGAGGGAAAGAGAGAGGGAGTAGGAAAAGGCAAGGGGGGCGCCGCCCCTTCCCCTAGTCCAATTCGGACCCATGGGGGGGCACCACCTCCCCTTGGCCTGCCTCCTCTTTTCCAGTATGGCCCAATAGGGCCCATTACTTCTCCCGGTGAATTCCCGTAACTCCCCAATACTCCGAAAAATACCCGGATCACTCAGAACCTTTCCGATGTCCGAATATAGCCTTCAAATATATGAATCTTTACCTCTCGACCATTTTGAGACTCCTCATCATGTCCGTGATCTCATCCGGGACTCCGAACAACTTCGGTCATCAAATCACATAACTCATAATAAAAATCGTCATCGAACGTTAAGCGTGCGGACCCTACGTGTTCGAGAACTATGTAGACATGACCGAGACACATCTCCGGTCAATAACCAATAGCGGAACCTGGATGCTCATATTGGCTCCTACATATTCTATGAAGATCTTTATCGGTCAAACCGCATAACTACATACGTTGTTCCCTTTGTCATCGGTATGTTACTTGCCCGAGATTCGATCGTCGGTATCATCATACCTAGTTCAATCTCATTACCGGCAAGTCTCTTTACTCATTCCGTAATGCATCATCCCGTAGCTAACTCATTAACATTTCTTGCAAGGCTTATAGTGATGAGTATTACCAAGAGGGCCTAGAGGTACCTCTTCGATACATGGAGTGACAAATCCTAATCTCGATCTATGCCAACTCAACAAACACCATCGGAGACACCTGTAGAGCATCTTTATAATCACCCAGTTACATTGTGACGTTTGATAGCACACAAAGTGTTCCTGCGGTATTCGGGAGTTGCATAATCTCATAGTCAAAGGAATATGTATTAGTCATGAAGAAAGCAATAGCAATAAAACTAAACGATCATTATGCTAAGCTACCGGATGGGTCTTGTCCATCACATCATTCTCTAGTGATGTGATCCCATTCATCAAATGACAACACATGTCTATGGTTAGGAAACTTAACCATCTTTGATCAATGAGCTAGTCAAGTAGGGGCATACTAGGGACACTCTGTTTGTCTATGCATTCACACATGCATCAAGTTTCCGGTTAATACAATTGTAGCATGAATAATAAATATTTATCATGATATAAAGAAATATAAATAACATATTTATTATTGCCTCTAGGGCATATTTCCTTCAGTGCGGTGGTATTCAAGAGCTCAACGACAAACGACAACATAAATTTGGCTTCCCTTACAATTTTGCTCATTCATTATCGCACACGGTTCATCTCCGTTGCTTCCGGAAACAGTGTGCGCTGAGCCTATTGTGTGTTGCGTTATGATTGGCTGGAACCCCAGCCACGCGGATCAAGCGTGTGCACCGTAGGATGCGCCGTGATCGAACGGCAGTCCGTGTCCCTCACATCACAGCCATGCAACTGTAGCTAGATTGGATTTATATGCGCTAAATGCCTAGAAAATGCACATTACCCCCTAAATATGGTAAATGAGCCCGGAAAAATGCCAAATTTGAACACGGTGATTTGTAGGGTGTATGTTTGTCGTAGAACAAAAACTCCAGGGCAAATAACAAAGAAAATTTGGATTCCCCTTCAATCTTGGTGATTTCCCTCTCGAAAGCATGGAACTTCTTTGGTGATGGTTCAATTTATGAAGGGCGTGCATGACAACATAAGCCAAACCTTCTCAAATTTTTACCAGGGCATGGTGAGGTCATACCATGGCACACCATGCCAGGCATCATGTTTCTCAAGCATTTATTTCATTTTACCTATAGTTGAATACCCAATAAACAAACATTTGCGGTTGACTATTGCCACACATTTCATCGAAATATCTGTCCATTCCTTGTAAAAGGCATGAGAATTTACTAAATGGCACGAGCATGGTTTTCCAGGCCGTTCTTGTGCACCCTTTCACGCACCGATTGTTTGAACTTGAGTTATGTGCATTAATGCCTAGGAAATGCACATAATCCCCTAAATATGGTAAATGAACCCGGAAAAGTGCCAAATTTGAACACGGTGATTTGCAGGGTGTATGTTCATCGTAGAAAAAAACTCGTGGACAAAGGACAAAGGAAATTTGGATCCCCCTTCAATCTCGGTGATTTCCCCCTTGAAACCATGAAACTTCCTCGGTGATGGTTCGATTTATGAAAGGCGTGCATCATGACATAAGGAAAACATTCTCCAATTTTTACCAGGGCACGGTGAGGCCATACCATGGCACCACGCCAGGCGTCATGCTTTCCAACCATGTATTTCATTTTTTGTATAGCTGTTAACCCAGTAAACGACGCGTTTATGGTTGACTATTGCCACACATTTCTTTGAAATATCTGCCCATTCCTTGTAAAAGGCATGAGAATGTACTAAATAACACGAGCATGGTTTTCCAGACCGTTCTTGTGCACCTTTTCATGCACCGATTGTTCGAATTTGAATTATGTGCATTAATGCCTAGAAAATGCACATAATCCCATAAATATGGTAAATGAGCCCGGAAAAATGGCAAATTTGAACATGTTGCATCTGAGGCGGTATGTTGATCGTTGGAAAAAAACTGAATGGCAAACTAGGACGGAAATTTGGATTCCCCTTCAATCTTGGTGATTTCCCTCTCGAAAGCATGGAACTTCCTCGGTGATGGTTCGATTTATGAAGGGCGTGCATGACGACATAAGCCAAACCTTCTCAAATTTTCACCAGGGCATGGTGAGGTCATACCATGGCACCATGCCAGGCGTTATGTTTTTCAAGCATTTATTTCATTTTTTCTATAGTTGAAAACCCAACAAACAAACATTTGTGGTTGACTATTGCCACACATTTCATCGAAATATCTGTCCATTCCTTGTAAAAGTCATGAGAAATTACTAAATGGCACGAGCATGGTTTTCCAGGCCGTTCTTGTGCACCCTTTCATGCACCGAGTGTTTGAACTTGAATTATGTGCATTAATGCCTAGGAAATGCACATAATCCCCTAAATATGGCAAATGAACCCGGAAAAGTGCCAAATTTGAACACGGTGATTTGCAGGGTGTATGTTCATCATAGAAAAAACTCATGGACAAAGGACAAAGGAAATTTGGATCCCCCTTCAATCTTGGTGATTTCCCCCTCGAAACCATGAAACTTCCTCGGTGATGGTTCTATTTATGAAAGGTGTGCATGACGACTTAAGGAAAACAATTTCAAATTTTTACCAGGGCACGATGAGGTCATACCATGGCACCACACCAGGCGTCATGTTTTCCAAAAATGTATATCATTTTTGTATAGTTGTTAACCCAGTAAACGATGAATTTATGGTTGACTATTGCCACACATTTCCTTGAAATATCCACCCATTCCTTGTAAAAGGCATGAGAATGTACTAAATAGCACGAGCATGGTTTTCCAGACCGTTCTTGTGCACCTTTTCATTCACCGATTGTTCGAATTTGAATTATGTGCACAATTAATGCCTAGAAAATGCACATAATCTCCTAAATATGGTAAATGAGCCCGAAAAAATGTCAAATTTGAACACGTTGCATTTGAGGCAGTATGTTGATCGTTGGAAAAAAAACTGAATGACAAACTAGGACGGAAATTTGGATTCCCCTTCAATCTTGGTGATTTCCCTCTCGAAAGCATTGAACTTCCTCAGTGATGGTTCGATTTATGAAGGACATGCATGACGACATAAATCAAACCTTCTCAGATTTTAACCTGGGCACGGTGAGCCATACCATGGCACCATGCCAGGCGTCATGTTTTTCAAGCACGTATTTCATTGCTCTATAGTTGATAACCATGTAAATGACGTGTTTGTGGTTGACTATTGACACACATTCCCTTCAAATCTCTGCCCATTCCTTGTAAAAGGCTTGAGAAATTACTAAATACCAGGAGTATGGTTTTTCCAGACCGTTCTTGTGCACCTTTTCAAGCACCAATTGTTTGAATTTGAATTATGTGCATTAATGCCTACAAAATGCACATAATCCCTAAATATTGTAAATGAACCCGGAAAAGTGTCAAATTTGAGCGCGGTGAATAGCAGGGTTTATGTTCATTGTAGAAAAAAACTCATGGATGAAGGACAAAGGAAATTTGGATTCCCATTCAATCTTGGTGATTTACTATCGCACATGATTCATCTCCGTCGCCTCTGCGAACCGTGTATGTTCACTCACACATGCAAAAGGAAAAAAGAAAACCCTCACCCACTTCGTGCCTACCCACTCGCCGCAGACTCCTCCCCAACTCTGCACCTCATCAACTTCTATCACGGCAGCCACCCTAAGCTCGACGGCTGTTGTCGGCGGGCGTAGGTCACGCTCCAAATGGCACGGGATTTCGCCCCTATCGCTTTCCGCCGCCTATCTGCACCGACATTCTAGACTCTGGTCGACTGGGGTTTTCTGCGGGATTGGTCCGGGGATTTTCTCATGGAGAAGGTAACCAACTTAGCGAAATATTCACTCATCTCTTATCGCAGTCCGTCCGTCGCTATTAATCAACCGGCGGAAATCGCCGTGGAATCAATTTTGTTCTAGCTGATTCGTGGGTGTTCATTCATGTGTCCACAGTGCGAGCACAAATCAGGCAAGTGTGGTCGTGGCCAGTCAGAAACGAAGTTCTATCTCACCATTCCGGATGACTTCAGGGAGCGCTCAGTATGTTCAATCTCAACCTACCACGGTCGGCATGGCCTAAATTTGTAAACATATACCGTCTTTTGCTACATTATCTATATATTTGCATCAAATCTTTGTTACATTATCTATTTTTAATTCTATATTTTTGTACTTTGCTTTCATCTATATATTGATCTGTTCTATCAGTTACTCCCATATTTGCATCTTGCTCTGTTATTTCAATATATCTAATTTATGATCTCAATTTTCATTTCAAATAGTACATCCCTTGCTTTGCAAGAACAGGAGTAGAAGGAAATCTTGGGCTTTACTTTGTTGATGACTCCCAAGATGTCATATTGACAACGCAGCTTGGATTTACAATGATGGTTAGCGTAAAACTTGATAAAGATGGTCACTCCTATTTTAATGCGGACCTTTGGAGAAAAATGTCTAAGTGTTATGAACTGAAAGCTGGCAATAAAATTCTAGTGCGTGCACCACATCCTGGTCTAATTAACATGGATGTTTACTTCCCCAATGTCATCAGCCGATCAAAGTCTGATCGAGGTTAGTGTCCTTTCAACATGTCAACAGAAATTGCCCGTTGTAGCAGTTCCTGGATCGATTTCCCGCGTGGTCGAATTACATTTGTGCCTGCTAATAACACCAAAGTGATTGCAAGGTACCGCATTTCCCGAACAAATGGAACCATTCAAATTAACAAGTTCCCGCTTGTCGTGGCAATGAATCCATATTGGAAAATTGGAGACACTGTTCTACTCATGCTCTACCAAGGCACGGGAGGGCTCTTCTTTTTCATTGACTGTAAGTGCATCTAGTGCCCCTTAGTGATTTTGGTGTATTGAAGACTTATAGGTTAAGGGACTGATGTGTTTGTGAGTGTACACAGGACTATAAGTCTATGAGGAGTTTGATATTTACAGAGAAAGTCGACCCCTAAAAATGAAGTTCTTCGACCGAAGACTTTGGATTTCTAAAGACTTTCTGAAGACTTTGAAAGTGAAGAAATTGGTGTGACCTTGAAGACTTGGTATCCATTCGAGGAACATGAAGCGTGAAGAATTTTGTTTTCGTAGTTTCATTTTCTCTTTCTTGATTCATAGGAAACACTGTACTGTTAAAGGGGGTCGAGGAAATACTAAGGAAAAATTTCCATGTGATGCTCAACTCAAAATCCTACACCTACCAATCCCTTCGAGTGAAGCCATTGGAAATCTCATACAGTTCAGTCATATTCTTCAGTGACAGAGACGAAGTTCTTCTGGTCTCTGAGTAATTTGTTCTGACTGAGGAGTTAGGAATTCGCCAGTGCGGATTGCCTACACAGTGAGGATCATGATAGCCCTGAGGAATTTGATACTCAAATTTCCGACCGTTGCTGTGCCTTGTGCCAGCTGTCCGAAAATATCTACCCACCTAACGGTCATGTCATTGAAGGGCATTTATGTCTTATCATGTCGGGCTGCTCCCTAGGCTATAAATAGCCGCCCCCTACAACCACTAGCCGGTTGGCTACTCCGAGAGAAACTGACACTTGTCATTTGAGAGCATCCCATCCTCTGAGGACTTTGAGCGAAAGTCATCGAGTGAGGAAAACCCAAACACCTACAAACCCAAAATGATTGAGCATCACTGAAGAGATTGATCCTGCATGGATCCGATGCTTGTTACCTAGAGCATCCAAGAGGAATTGTGGATCGACGAGTGACCCAGTTTGTGAACGTTTGGAAGTCACCTGAAGAATTACCACGAGTGATTGGGCGAGGTCTGTGTGACCTTAGCTCAAGGAGAATACGGCGAGGACTGTGTGTCCGGGACTGTGTGTCCTCAGGTTTAAATACCTAGCCGCTCCAACCAGACGTACAACTGAGAAAGCAGTTGGAACTGGTCTACCAAATCATAGTCTTCACCAAGCTTACTGGTTCCATTTCCTCAATTTCTTCAGTCTGTTTGTCTTCATCCTGTGTTATCCTGTGTTTATGCTTTCTGTACTCCGTGCTTGTCTTCATTTCATCATGATAACCATGCTTGTGTTCTTCTATGTTTACTTTTGAGTACTTATTCCGCTGTAAGTAGTTCTTTGCTAAGGAATTTCCTCACCCGCAAATTCCTCAGTGAAGAATTCATAAAAATCGCCTATTCACCCCCCCTCTAGTCGATATAACGCACTTTCAATTGGTATCAGAGCAAGGTACTCCCTTGTTCTGTGTGATTTTGGTTTAACCGCCTGGGGTTTTAGTTATGTCGACCACAGGAATGAAGACTGTGTCATGCCCCATCTTTGACGGTCACGAGTATCCCAAGTGGAAGGCCATGATGAAGAAGCACCTCATGGTGATGAACAATGAGCTGTGGACCATCACTGAGATTGGTCTGACCGATCTGTGCAAGATGGCTGAAGCTGATGACATTCGCAAGTACACTCTTCTCAACCTCACGGCGAAGGACGTCATCTGCTCCTGTCTGTCTCAAAATCAGTTCAGGAATATCATGCATCTCGATCATGTGAAGCTTATCTGGGACCGTCTCTCTGAGGTCTATGAAGGTCATCGAACCCGTCATGATCCTTGCTTTGAGGACTTCAAGGAATCTCTCAAAGCGATGACGTTCGAACCAGAATCATCATCTTGTGCACCATGCCTTATGGCAAAAGATGCAAAGGTAACTGAATGCTATCTATCTGAATCCGGTGATGATGAATCTGGTGATGAATTTGGACCCAGCTATGTCAAGCTTGCTTCCCTTGCCACTAAACAACAAAGAGCTTTGGAAAAGGTTCAATACATGCTAAATAAGAGTGATGATATGTTGGGTGAAGAAATGGATCAGTCGAAAGCTTTGGCTGAGAGTCTTCAGAGACTTCAGTCTAAGTTTGACACCCTTCAAGGTCGTCATAACACTCTCTTATCTGATCATGAGAAGCTTTCTTATGAATTTCTTCAAAGAAAGCAAGATCTTGAAAAGCTAAGAGTGAGTTATGAAGATCTTCAGAAGGAGCACGATTCATTACTTGCTCAACAAATTAGCGCTACTCAGGAAGAATTTGTTCCTCCAGGTTTGAAATGCATTGAACGTGAATCTGCTAATTCTTCACCTGAATGTTCAAATGCTTCTTGTTGGGGATATTACCACTGGGCGTAAACCGGCCAGAAGAGGTCGGGTTAACCCCATAAGTAGTTCATTATATCTGAAGCCCATGAAGACAGACGATGATGCTTTATGAAGGCCCAGGGCCCAGAGCCGGTTTAAGGCTTGTAGACATAAACCGGTATTGATATGTAAACTTGTGTTGTAAGATAGAAAGGGCGGAGACCGAGCCGGACACGTTTATGAGCCGGCCTCGGGATTCTGTAAACCGACGGGCGTCAACCCATGAATATAAGGGGACGACCCGCGGCGGTTCAAGGACAACAGACAACAACTCGAGACTCAGGCAAAGCGTATTCGCTCCCTGGTCATTGAAACCTAAGCAATTCCACAACAACTGGATCGTAGGCTTTTACCTTCACCGCAAGGGGCCAAACTAGTATAAACTCTCTTGCGTCCCTTGTGCGCTTTAACCCCTTTAAGTTAACCCATAGCGGTGGCTCCACGACTAAGTCCTTTCTCTAGGACATCTGCCGTGACAAAACGACGACAGTTGGCGCCCACCGTGGGGCTATCGCACGATGGTTTCCAGTTCTTAGAGGGCAGATTTGAAGGACTCAAGGGCTACGCTATGGTACAGATGACCAAGAGTCGTCGCGGCAAGCTCTACATCGACGATGCAGGCTGGGGCCCCGAGGCCGGCCCGATCGAGTACGGGTACCGGGTCCCCTTTGGCGGCATACACGTTTTCATTGGCAAGATCGGCGAACCGGGCCCTGAGCTGGACATCTGCACCGACCTCGTCGAAATGGTTCAGCGCGCGAGATCTGCCCAGGTCAAGCCTGTCATGAAGCGTGCCTTCGTGGGAGTCATCCACGGAGGGGAATTTGAGGATAGATCGGAATCTGGTGGTGAAACCGTCGTTTATTCCGGCAACGAGTCATCAACTGGAGAGACCGAGTCGCTGTATCAGTTGCAAGATGGCCGGATTGGGGGCAGTTCTGATGGCGACAGTATTCCGGACCCCTTTGATCTGCCAAACCGGGTTGCGATCTTCATGGCCGGTACACAACCAGCGCTCCACTCTTCGACCGCAACGGCAATGATTTCCGGATCAACAGCGGCGACAGCGGCCGGGGCAGGAGGCCCTGTGCGACCGCCGGCTCAGGTTCTGTCTGATTTGTTCGACGCTTTGGCAACGCTGATGGCGGAGGTTAACCCAGCAGACCAAGATGCACATAATGCGGAGATCGCGAAGGTGAAAGATCAGATCACCCAGGCCAAGGCCGACCTGGCAGCAGAGGATACCAGGATGGCTGCGGAACGGGCCGCATTGGATGCACAGGCTTACCGGCTTATGCTGGATCAGATTGCGTCGAACGATGTCCTAAAGAGGAGGTACCAATCTCGCCTGCCGCCGGTTTATGAAGCTAAGAACCTCTTTAATACCCCAGGAGCAGGGACCGATAATCCGCCGGTGGTAAACCGGGCGGAGGCACCTGGAGCAGGGCCGCCGGTTCAGCCGCGTTCGGTGGATCCGCCTCGCCAGAACAACGTTGTGACACAGCATGTCCTGACAACACCAGGTCATTACTCTAACCCGATGGACAACATTGTCGCTGCCGCTTCACGGCTGGCGGCCATCCCGATCGAAGGTGAGTCTCCGGCGGCGGTCGATACGCGTCGGGTTAGGGAGCTTCTTCAGACAGCCTTGGTTCAGCAGGAGGCTTATTCATATAGTCGCGATCGGATCCATTCCACTCCCCGCCCAAGCCGGAGTTACAGCAGGCGTATGGATGAACCGACAGTGTCAAGCAACGCGCGGAACCGTGATCCGCCCCGTGGCAATAACCCGGCGGGTGGTGCTGGTGATGCTCAGGAGGTGGTGGACCGGGCTCGGGCACGTAGAGAGGCCGAGTTAGCGGCGCAGCATGAAGCCCGTCAGCTTACTCCGGTTCGTCCAACCACGTCGGTGGAACCAGGAGTTACTTCTAGTTCTTTGGGAGTACCGTGTCTCGTCCCAGCATTGCGCAATGTGCGCCTGCCCAAGGATTTCAATGGCCCGCGCAAGGTGCCGAATTACACCGCCGATTTGTCCCCTGAGGCATGGGTCGAAAGCTATGAGATGGCCATGGAGATGCTGGATGTGGATGATGCGGCGTGTGCGAAATACTTCACCATGATGCTAGAGGGGACGGCTCGCACTTGGCTGAAGAGCTTACTAGCTAATTCTATCAGGTCATGGGCCGAGTTGAGAGCCCGGTTTATCCAGAATTTCAAGGATACATGCAAGCAGCCCATGTCGATTGTGGACTTAGTTTCCTGTGTCCAGGAAGAAGGAGAGTCAACAACCCGTTGGGTGCGCCGGGTTTCAGAGATTTTGCATTCATCGGACCGCATCAACGCTGATACCGCAGTTTTAACATTGGAAGGCAATTGCCGGTTTGAACCCCTGAAGTTGAAGTTGGGACGGCTCAAACGTCATTGTAATGACATGGGAACCCTCATGGCCGCTCCGGTGAAGTATGCCGACTCTGATAGTACCAAGGATCCCGAGTCTGACGATGATAAGACTGGGAAGGGAAAAAGGAGCGGCAACGCCAAGGGGCAGCACCACAACCCGGCGGGTCATGGAAACGGCGGCAAGCGTAAGGCGGACCACAGCTTAGACTTTGTGGCTAATACCAACACACATGACAAGGGCCAACGGCGTAAGGGTAAACCGCCCCAGCGCAGCGGAGGACCAAGTCTGTAACACCCCGGAAGTAACTTTCCTTATTTGTAACTCCGACTCTTGCCATTTTCGGCTATGTGTTATGATATTCCCTCCGTGGTCGGGTTTTGTCTTTCGTTTTGCATTTTGTTCATGTCATGCATTTCATATCATGTAATCATGTGCATTGCATTTGCATACGTGTTTGTCTCATGCATCCGAGCATTTTCCCCGTTGTCCGTTTTGCAATCCGGCGCTCCCATCTCCTCCGGTGCACCCCTCTTGTTTTATTTCGTGAGCGGGTGTCAAACGTTCTCGGAATGGACCGAGGCTTGTCAAGTGGCCTTGGTATACCACCGGTCAAGTTTCATTTCATTTCGAGGTCGTTTGGTACTCCAACGGTTAACCGGGCAACCGCAAAGTCCTTTTGTGTGTTGCAGCAAAACCCCCTCTCTAAACAGCCCCAAACCCACCAAACTCTCTTTCATGCTGTAGGTCGTTCGATCATGATCGTGTGGGCGAAAACCGCACCTCATTTGGACTCTCCTAGCTCCCTCTACCTATATATATGCCTCCCCTCCCGAAATAAATCGCAGATGAAACCCTAGCATTTTTCCCCGCCGCCGCCGGACACGTCCGTACCCCGCCGGACAAACGCGCCGCCGCCCACAGCCTCTCCGCGTCTGCCACGTGGCGCGTCCGCCGCCCCCGCACCGCCGGCCCGCCAGGCCCGCCGCGAGCCCGCGAGCCCGTTCGCCGCCGCGCCGCTCCCTCCGCCTTCTCGCGCCGGCCCCGCCGCCCGCGCCGGCGCCGCCTCGCCTCCGCCGCCAGCCCGCCGCCTCCGGCCGCCCGAGGCCGCCGTCCGGCCACGCCGCCGCCCGGAGGAGCCGCCCGACGCCGCCCGCGATCGCCGCCTCCTTCCTCCACCTCGCTGCCCCACCGTCTCCCTCCTCCACGCCGGACGCCGGCGACCTCCTCTGCTCCGGCCGAAGCTCCGGCGGCCCGAGCTCAAACCCTAGCCGGCGCCCGTGACCCCGATCTCGATCCAGTCAACTCACGAGGTTGACCCTGATTTTTCCCGAAATATTTCTAAGTCATTTATTTTTTACAGCATGGTATAACTCTCTGCATATAGCTCTGTTTCGTGCGTGTAATATATTGAAATGTTCGTCTCGTGATGCTCTACATTTTGTTTTATTGCACCATGTTCATTAGAGGCCATCTTGCTGCCCAAATCTCTGGTGCAAGAGTGCTACTTGCTGTTATCTGCTGTTATTTAACAGAACTTGAGGATTTGTTATTTTTGTATCATTTAATCTGTGCATCTTATGGGCATGAGCTCTACATCTGTTTTGTTGTACGCCATGCCATATCTCCAAGGGTGTATGCCATGTATTTTTTTGATCTCTGTGGTGACTAGAACAAGCATGCAAACTAGGCTCCGTAATGTTTCTGATATCAGGGACAGTGATTTCTGTCTGTCTGCTGTTATTTTGTTGCCATATAAACTTGATGCTACAGAGAGGACCATGCATATTTTGGAGATGTTCAGTAAGGATGTTTTGTAGATATTGTTGTAATTGATTAATTCCTGCCCTTGGTTGCAATTATGCAGTGCCATAGCATGACTCAATCTTGCTCTACTTTTGCTATAAAATATTTCTGGCAGATTGTTCACGTGTTATTCAATTTTGCCAAGCTTGTTGTAGTTGTTTCATCCATGTTATGTATTTGCTCTTGCCATGGATAGCTTCATAAACATGCCATCTTGCTGTAGGTATGCTTTTTTTGTCATGCATTGCTTTGTGGTGAGTGCATCAAGCTCACCAAGATGCCTTCATGTTATTGTTTCTGCCATGCTCTGTTTTCTGCTAAGTCTGAAACCTGTTAACAAAACTTGCTATGTTCACATGGTTGCCATCATATCTTCTGGTCTTTTGGCTTATGGTCAGTAAGGGACTTTTGTCCTATGCATTTAGTAGAATACTGCCGTGCCTTGTTTTGCTATGTTAAGTTCCTGTAGCATGTTGATTTCGTGCTCTGAACATTGCTACCTGATGCTGTTTTCTGCCATGTCCAGTAATTTCACCAAGTCTGTGAACCTGTTATCTTTTGCACTTTTTCCATGCTTGTTTGAGCTTGTTATGTTGTGATCTAGCCATAGCTCAGTGTTCATCTTTTGTCAAGCATCTCCTGTAGATTACTGTCATATGCTTCGTTGCAATGTTGGAGTGCTGTAGCAGTGTTACTTGTTGCATTTTAAGTGCTATCATGCTCTTAATCGCAGATTCGTGTCGTTCTTGTTTTGCTTGCCATTTGCAAACCGTGCATCCGTTTCCGGTGATCTTTATATCGGTTTCAACCGAAATCATCTCACCTTTCCAGTGGCATGCTTGGTTTGCCAAGTTACTGCCTTGTTCATCATTTTTCGTCCGGAGCACGCATACGCATCGCATATCATATCTTGCATATCATTCATGTATTGCATCATGTTACTTGTGCATTCCCCGTGATTGATTGTGGCTCCGTTGCTTGTGTTCTTGTCTTGGGTAGAGCCGGGAGACGAGTTCGTGAACGAGGAACCTGTTGAGTACGCTTACGAGGATCAAGCTTTCGACAACTCTGAGAACCTTGCAGGCAAGATGACCACCCCTCGAAATCACTTCTATCTTTGCTTTGCTAGTTGTTCGTTCTATTGCCATCCTGCGCTACCTATCACTTGCTATATCATGCCTCCCATATTGCCATGACAGCCTCTAACCATCTTTTCCTAGCAAACCGTTGTTTGGCTAAGTTACCGCTTTTGCTCAGCCCTTCTTATAGCGTTGCTAGTTGCAGGTGAAGTTGAGGGTTGTTCCATGTTGGAACATGGACATGTTGGGATATCACAATATCTCTTATTTAATTAATGCATCTATATATTTGGTAAAGGGTGGAAGGCTCGGCCTTATGCCTGGTGTTTTGTTCCACTCTTGACGCCCTAGTTTCTGTCTTACCGGTATTATGTTCCTTGAGTTTGCGTTCCTTACGCGGTTGGGTGATTTATGGGACCCCCTTGACAGTTCGCCTTGAATAAAACTCCTCCAGCAAGGCCCAACCTTGGTTTTACCATTTGCCACCTAAGCCTTTTCCCCCTGGTTTTCGCGAGCCCGAGGGTCATCTTTATTTAAACCCCCGGGCCAGTGTTCCTCTGAGTGCTGGTCCAAACAAGAGCCACTTGCAGCGCCACCTTGGGGAAACTCGAGGATTGGTTTTAGTTGTACGTAGTGTTCATCCGGTGTGCCCTGAGAACGAGATATGTGCAGCTCCTATCGGGATTTGTCGGCACATTCGGGCGGCTTTGCTGGTCTTGTTTTACCATTGTCGAAATGTCTTGTAAACCGGGATTCCGAGACTGATCGGGTCTTTCCGGGAGAAGGTTTATCCTTCATTGACCGTGAGAGCTTATGATGGGCTAAGTTGGGACACCCCTGCAGGGTATTATCTTTCGGAAGTCGTGCCCACGGTTATGAGGCAGATGGGAATTTGTTAATGTCCGGTTGTAGAGAACTTTTCACTTGACCCAATTAAAATACATCAACCGTGTGTGTAGCCATGATGGTCTCTTCTCGGCGGAGTCCGGGAAGTGAACACGGTTTGAGTTATGATTGACGTAAGTCGGAGTTCAGGATCACTTCTTGGTCATTACTAGTTGACGACCGTTCCGTTGCTTCTCTTCTCGCTCTCATTTGCGTATGTTAGCCACCATATATGCTTAGTGCCTGCTGCAGCTCCACCTCATTACACCATCCTTTCCGATAAGCTTAAATAGTCTTGATCTTGCGGGTGTGAGATTGCTGAGTCCCCGTGACTCACAGATTCTACCAAAACAGTTGCAGGTGCCGACAATGCCAGTGCAGTTGATGGGATCGATCTCAAGTGGGAGTTCGATGAGGAACGTGGTCGTTACTATGTGTCTTTTCCTGATGATCAGTAGTGGAGCCCAGTTGGGACGATCGGGGATCTAGCATTTGGGGTTATCTTATTTTCATTTGGATCTTGACCGTAGTCGGTCTATGTGTGTATTTTGGATGATGTATGAATTATATTTATGTATTGTGTGAAGTGGCGATTGTAAGCCAACTCTTTATGCCATTCTTGTTCATTACATTGGATTGTGTGAAGATGACCCTTCTTGCGACAAAACCACAATGCGGTTATGCCTCTAAGTCGTGCCTCGACACGTGGGAGATATAGCCGCATCGTGGGTGTTACAAAGTCCTAACCCGGACCGCCTGTCTTATCTGTTGAACCAGCCTTGCCCAAAGCATGGGACGAAGGAGGTACCATCCACGCACCTCTGGAAGGATTGTTATATCATGTAGGAGTTCAAAAATTCTAATCTCTTTCGGTATGATCATGGGCCGGGTGGCGGTTCAGGCCCCGGATCTCATGGGCCGGGTTATGGCGGAAGAAATTTCGGTTCAGGATTGCACGGTAATCAGGGTGGACATAACAATCAAGGTAATCAGGGCAACCAAGGTGGTTATAATCATCAGGGCAATCAGCAGCAACAGCAGCAGTCGGGTTACCAGTGCAACCCGAAGCAGTTGAATAGCGGACAGTATCATGTCTTCACCACTAGCCTGGACAAGCGCGATCAGAAGCTTTATAAAAGGGCAGTGAATTCCGTTAAACCGGCAGTGCCCCGTTATTTGCGCTGGTCCGAGCAGCCAATCGTGTGGAGTAGAGAAGATCATCCGCCTCGGGTTGACAATCCGGGTCATCTGGCATTGGTGGTGGCGCCTCAGGTGGGAGGTTATAAGTTCACTAAGCTACTCATGGATGGATGGAGTAGTATCAATATCCTTTATTATGAAACTTTCCGTCGCATGGGGTTAACAGATAAAAATCTTAAACCGTCCAATACGGTGTTCCATGGTGTGGTGCCTGGTAAATCGGCATATCCTGTTGGTAAGATAGCTCTGGATGTGGCTTTTGGAGATGAGCATGACTAGAGATCAGAAACTTTGACCTGTGAAGTGGTGAAAATCAAAAGCCCATATCATGCCCTGTTTGGACGGCCAGCTTATGCTAAGTTTATGGCACAACCTTGTTATGTCTATCTGCAGCTCAAGATGCCGGGTCACAAGGGAACTATAACAGTGCAAGGGAGCCGCAAGATCGCTCTGGAGTGTGAAGAAGGTGATGCGGCTTATGCTGAGTCAGTTTGTGCAACAGAAGAGTTGAAGTTTTACAAAGACAATGTTGATCCGGCAGATATGACTTCATTGAAGAAACCAACTACAGAGCATGATCCGTCCCTAAAGTTTAAATTGGCTGATGAGACTAAGCTTGTTGACTTCGTGCCCGGCGATTCGTCCAAGCAGTTTAGCATCAGTGCTAACCTGGATCCGAAATAGGAAAGCGCGCTCATCGAGTTCATCCATGAGAATCAGGACATCTTTGCGTGGAAGCCTTCTGACATGCCAGGTGTACCGAGAGAACTCGCTGAGCAACCTCTCAATGTTGATCCCAAGTATAAACCGGTCAAGCAGTTTCTCCGCTGGTTCAATGAAGAAAGACGCAAGGCTATTGGAGAAGAAGTAGCCAGGCTCTTGGCGGCTGGATTTATCGTTGAAGTATTTCATCCTGAGTGGTTGGCTAATCCGGTGCTGGTTCTTAAGAAGAACGGCACTTGGCGTATGTGTCTGGACTACACAGATCTCAACAAATCTTGTCCAGCGGATCCTTTTGCCCTCCCCCGTATTGATCAAATTATTGATGCTACGGCGGGTTGCGAGCGTTTAAGCTTTTTGGATGCATATTCTGGTTATCATCAGATCAAAATGGCAATTAAGGATCAGGAGAAGACAGCCTTCATAACTCCCTTTGGAGCCTTCTACTATGTGTCCATGCCCTTTGGGCTCAAGAGTGCCCAGGCGACTTATCAACGGTGTGTGCAGAATTGTCTGCATAAACAGATCGGCCGCAATGTTCACGCCTATGTGGATGATATTGTGGTGAAATCAAGGAAGAAGGAGACATTGATTGATGACTTGAAGGAAACCTTTGATAACCTGCGGGTATAAAATGATGCTTAATCCGTCCAAGTGCGTCTTTGGTGTACCTGCAGGCAAGCTCTTGGGTTTTTTGGTGTCTAACAGGGGCATTGAAGCCATCACCTCTTTGGCCAGACCGAAGTGTATCAATGATGTTCAACGCCTGGCAGGCCGGATTGCCGCGTTGAGCCAGTTTATCAGTCGCCTGGGTGAGAAGGCCATCGCTTTATATCAGATGCTGAAGAAAACAGATAACTTCGTCTAGAGTGACGCCGCTAATGAAGCATTTGAGGACTTAAAGCGGCATCTGGCTAATCCGCCGATTCTCCCTGCTCCGGTTGACAAAGAACCATTGTTGCTATATGTGGCAGCTAACGCTCGGGCTGTTAGTGTGGCTATTGTGGTGGAGCGCAAGGAAGCAGGAAAGGAATATCCGGTTCAGCGGCCGGTTTACTATATCAGTGAGGTACTTATTAAGTCCAAGCAGAGGTACCCGCATTGGCAAAAATTGGTGTATGGCGTTTTCATGGCAAGCCGGAAGCTTAAGCAGTATTTCCAAGGTCATCCCATCATGGTGGTCAGCTCTGCTCCTTTGGGGGATATAATCCAGAACAGGAAGCAACTGGCCGGATTGCTAAGTGGGCTATCGAGCTCGGGCCTCGCGGATTGAAATACATACCCCGAACGGCGATCAAATCTCAGGCACTTGTGGATTTCATCAATGATTGGACAGAACTACAAGGAGTTTGAGAAGCCAGATCATACTTATTGGACTATTCATTTTGATGGGTCCAGGCAATTGGAGGGCTCGGGGGCTGGAGTCGTATTAACTTCCCCACGAGGTGATAAGTTTTGTTATGTTCTCCGTTTAATGTTCCCTTGCACTAACAATGCAGCTGAATATGAGGCTTTACTCCATGGTCTTCGGATGGCTAAGGAGATGAACCTAAGCCGAGTTAAGTGCTTCGGTGACTCGGACCTGGTGGCTCAACAAGTGTCCGACACTTGGGATTCCAAGGACCCACTCATGGCGGCATATCGTAGTGAGGTGGATATTGTTGCAGGTCACTTCAAAGGTTATCAGGTGGATCATGTGGACCGGCGGAAGAACGAAGCGGCAGACGCTTTAAGCCGTTTGGGTTCTCAAGGTAAACCGGTTCCACCTAATGTCTTCCTGGATGTTCTGCATAATCCGTCCGTCAAGCTCCCTGGTGAAGAGGATTTGGCTATTCCTGATCCGGAAGCTCAGTTGGTGGCAGCTCTTCATGTTATCCCGGATTGGACGGTTCCATATCTGGCGTATATGAACCGGGGCGAGTTGCCAGAGGATGAAACTTTGGCCAGGCAGATAATCCGGCGGTCCAAGTCTATGACTATTATCAATGGAGAATTACATCATTGCAGTGTGACAAGGGCGTTTCAACGTTGTGTGTCTCCTGAAGAAGGCCGTGAAATTTTGCGTGAGATCCACGAAGAAGATTGTGGTCACCACGCCGGTTCAAAGTGTTTGGTGGCCAAGGCGTTTCGTCACGGTTTTTATTGGTTAATAGCTCATGCTGATGCCGAGGACTTGGTCAAAAGGTGCGATGGATGTCAAAAATTCTCACGACGTGCTCGTGTACTGACTCAAGAATTGAGGATGATTCCAATCACCTGGCCATTTGCAACTTGGGGGCTGGATATGGTTGGGCCTTTCAAGAGATCCAAGGACAAGAAGACCCACCTTTTGGTGGCGGTTGATAAGTTCACAAAGTGGGTGGAGGCAAAGACAGTTAGTAAGTGTGATGCAGCTACGGCGGTTCAATTCATCAAAAAGGTGATCTTCCGGTTTGGCTTTCCACACAGCATTATAATAGACAATGGTACCAATCTGTCAAAGGGTGCCATGAAGGAGTTCTGTCAACGTGAGCACATCCGGCTTGACGTCTCATCAGTGGCTCACCCCCAGTCCAATGGTCAAGCGGAGAGGGCCAATCAAGAGATCTTGAGAGGCATCAAACCCCGGCTTATGGTTCCTTTGCAACGGACGCCGGGTTGTTGGGTTGAGGAGTTACCTTCTGTGTTATGGAGCATCAATACCACGCCCAACAGATCGACAGGATACACACTGTTCTTCATGGTTTATGGAGCGGAAGCGGTTCTTCCTAGTGACATCCGTCATGACTCACCTCATGTAGCAGCATATGTTGAAGCTGACAGCGAGAAGGCACGGCAGGAAGCTCTTGACCTGTTAGATGAGGAGCGTGACATGGCGGCAGCCCGTTCGGCGATTTATCAGCAAGATCTGCGTCGTTATCATAGCCACCGGGTTAGAACCAGAACCTTTCAAGAAGGTGATTTGGTGCTTCGGCTCATCCAGGATTAGACGGATATGCACAAGTTATCCCCTCCTTGGGAAGGACCATTTGTGGTCAGCAAGAATCTGCACAACGGGTCATACTACCTTATAGATGTTCAAGAGCGCAACGACTCACGTAAATCGGAGGAGGAGACCCATCGGCCGTGGAATATCGCTCATCTTCGGCCCTACTATACTTGAGCCATAGGCTCTGCTTATGTACATATTATGACAATGTATATATTATGATCAATATAATAAACCAGAACCTCAGCTAAAGCGGGGTATTTGTTGTTTTTCTTACATCATGCGTGGTTACATGGAGCTTCTGTTTATAAAGCGGCGTCCGGTTTACCCCTTGATTTAGCTTTTCAAAGCTTTATATTACATCACTTGGGGGCTTGGTCGTATCCGAACCATAGCTACACCTCTTGATCGGCGCAATGCCACAGCATCACTTGGGGGCTTGGTCGTATCCGAACCATAGTCACACCTCTTGATCAGCTCAAAGCCAAATCAATCCGGGGACAAAGAGAGTGTTGAAAAACAACAACTCAAACATAGGCACCCACTGAGCACAGCTCAAAATGTTACTTGGGGATTCTTTGCTGTCGAAATGAACTAAGAATCTACACTTGTAATAGGCTATCAAGCCATGGCTTGGAAGCCTGGTGTATACACCTAAAACCCCGGGTTAACCTGCCTATTTAAGTAAGTCACTCCGCCCAGGTAAACCTGGGTATGACCCTTCAAACTTTGACAAGTTACTCTAAAAATAAAGGCCCTGAACTTGTCAAGTTAAAATGATGATTGGTTAAGGATTGAGGACCATCTTAAGAGGCTTTGCAAAAATGCTACAAATTCTTCAACTGTCTCTGCTATCACTAATTCCTCATCTGAGGACATTGCTAGTATCACTGATGATGCAGGGCTGAAGGAATTGGACATGACAGGCATGTTCAAAAGCCTCAAAGGGCATCAGACTCTTTGTGATGTGCTTAAAAAGCAGATCCTCAACCGGAACCCTAGGAAAGAGGGTATTGACTTTGAGAGGAAACTCAATGCTGATGGTACTTATTGGAAGCCTGAGCAGTACCCCAAAACCTCATGGGTTGCTGCAAAGGGACCTCCAGTTGATCCATCCAATTTATCTGGCTTTACATGTGAATCTCCTCATTCTTCTGATGAGTCAATTGACTCCAACTATAAACTGTTCAAAAATCAGAATGGTGAAGTATTTGCTAGATATGTTGGTACTAACTGCAAGAACGGTTCCCCTATGAAGAAAATATGGGTTCCCAAAAAGTGCCTTGAAAGTCTTCAGGTGAATGTCCTCATACGGACCAAATTCCTCATGTGGATCAAATTCCTCAAAAGGATCAAAGTCCTCATATGATTATCATCGTGCTAATAACTCTGTTTCGCAGGGAAGAGCTAAGGGCTATGAATATGAGCATTATTCTTCTAACCATTATGTTCATAAGTCCTCGAAGAATTTCTCTGCTTATTCATATGCTTATCCTAACTCCTCTTATGTGAAACAAAATGGATTAGCTTCTATGCCACCTTTCTCGTATGGAGCTCGCAGAGTGATGAACTCTTTGCCACCCCTTCAGATGTGGGTGGTGAAGAAAAAGAACTAATCTCTTCTACAGGGTCAGGTCTCCAGACGTGCGTAAACGTCTGAAGAATTTGCTGGAGACCTGAGAGTGCCTAATAGGACGCAGGCTAATCATGAAGAAATGAACTTTCATTTCTCACGTCCTCATATTGCTTTATCTGTTCTATTACTTGATGAAATTGATCTGATGAATTGTGATGTCATATTCTTCACTGATGAAGTATATGAGTTCGTAAGCTGCACTAATTCATCTGCAGGATGATCAACCCAAAGCCAATGAGTGGGTCCTCGATAGTGGATGTACAAATCACATGACTGGTGACAAGAATCTATTGATTGATGCTCCCTTGTCTCCATCGCATCTGAAGCATATAATCTTCGCTGACAAAGGCAAAAGTCAGGTATTGGGTCTAGGTAAGGTTGCGATCTCAAAGGATCGACACATGGACAAAGTCATGCTTGTCGAGTCCTTAGGATACAACCTCATGTCTGTCTCAATGCTTTGTGATCTTGATATGGTTGTTGTCTTTGGCAAGTATCATTGTGTTGTGATCATGGAAGCTGACAATTCCAAAGTCTTCGAAGGCTTTAGGAGAGGAGACTTGTATATTGTTGATTTCTCTACAGGACCACAACCAGCCGTATGCCTACTTGCAAAATCTTCAGAAGGCTGGCTATGGCATCGACGACTTGGTCATGCAGGCATGAGGAATTTGCACACGCTTGCGAAGAAGAAGCATGTCATTGGCATTGAGAATGTCAAATTCCTCAAGGATCACTTATTCGGGGCCTATGAAGCTGGAAAGATGACCAAGGCCAAGCATCCAGCAAAGACTATCATGACCACTACTCGACCATTCGAATTGCTTCACATGGATCTTTTTGGTCCTAATCATTATTATGCAGTTTCAAATGAAGCATCTCAATATGGCTTTGTTATCGTTGATGATTATTCTCGTAACACATGCGTACACATTGTTACTTACAAACATGAAGTGCAGGAAGTCTTCAAACGATTTTCCTCGAGGGCTTCAACCAACTTTGGTGTGAAGATAAAGCACATCAGAAGTGACAATGGAACTGAGTTCAAGAATTCTGGTCTTGATGACTATCTTGATGAACTTGGTATTACTCATGAGTTATCAGCTCCTTATACTCCGCAACAGAATGGCGTCGTGGAGCGCAAGAACAGAACTCTTGCTAAGATGGCTTGCACTATGCTTGATGAATACAAAACGCCTCATCGTTTTTGGATTGATGCAATTGATACTGCATGCCACATCATCAACAGAGTTTATCTTCACAAATTCTTCAAGAAGACTGCCTATGAACTCCTCACTGACAAGAAACCCAATGTGAGTTATTTCAAAGTCTTCGGTGCTAAATGCTGGATTAGAGATCCTCATCACAACTCAAAATTTGCACCGAAAGCACATGAAGGTTTTATGCTTGGTTACGGAAAGGACTCGCACACCTAGAGAGTCTTCAACAACGTTCTTCACAAGGTTGTTGAAACTGTAGATGTGCGGTTCGATGAAAATAATGGCTCGCAAAGAGAGCACCTACCTTCTGTGATAGATGAACCAGCACCTGAGGAAACTATCAAGTTCAATGCCACTGAGGATGTCATTCCGACCGAAGAATCTGCTGAAGAATTCATTCCAGAATGTGAAGAACGTCGAGCTAATGCACCTGAAGAAAATGGTGCTGAGGAAAATGGTCCTGAAGAAAATGCTGACCAAATTCCTCGACGACAACCAGCTCATCCTCGCATTGCAAAAGAAGTGCAAATTGAGAAGATCATAGATGACATTGAAGCACCAGGTCCTCTCACACGCTCAAGAGCTTCACATTTATCTAACTTTTGTGGGCACTTTGCTTTCGTGTCTATCACAGATTCCGCTAAGGTAGATGAAGCATTCTTGGAACCAGAGTGGATTCAAGCTATGCAAGAAGAATTACATCAGTTCGAGCTCAACAACGTCTGGGAACTGGTCAAACACCCAGATCCTCGCAAGCACAATATCATTGGCACAAAGTGGATCTACCGCAACAAGCAAGATGAAAATGGCCTTGCGGTGAGGAATAAGGCACGGCTTGTAGCTTAAGGCTACACACAGGTTGAAGGAATTGATTTCGATGAAACATTTGCACCTCTTGCTAGACTTGAGGCTATTCGCATATTACTTGCTTATGCTAACCATCATGATATCACTTTATATCAAATGGATGTGAAAAGTGCATTCCTCAATGGTAAGCTTGAGGAAGAAGTATGTGTTGCTCAACCCCCATGTTTTGAAGATCCAAAGCATCCTGACAAAGTCTTCAGACTCAATAAGGCCCTCTATGGCCTCAAGCAGGCCCCTCGGGCGTGGTATGATACTTTGAAGGAATTCCTCATGAAGAAAGGCTTCAAACCCGGTTCATTTGATCCTACTCTTTTCACTAAGTCTTATGATGGTGAATTATTTGTGTGCCAAATATATGTTGATGATATTATCTTTGGCTGCACTGACCAACGTTACAATGACGAATTTGGTTATATGATGAGAGACGAATATGAAATGTCTATGATGGGAGAATTGAAATTCTTCTTAGGTCTTCAAATTCGTCAATAGCGCAATGGCATATTCATATCTCAGGAGAAATACCTCAAGGATGTACTGAGGAAATTCGGCATGCAAGATTGCAAAGGGGTCAAAATTCCTATGCCCACAAATGGCCATCTGTGCACTGATGAAAATGGTATTGACTTCGATCAAAAGGTATACCACTCCATGATTGGCTCTTTATTGTATTTGTGTGCATCTAGGCCAGATATTATGCTTAGTGTTTGCATGTGTGCCCGATTTCAAGCTACACTGAAGGAATCACACCATAAGGCTGTGAAGCATATTCTTTGATATCTAGCTCACACACCAACACTTGGATTATGGTACCCCAAGGGCTCGGGTTTTGATCTCATTGGATATTCTGACTCTGACTATGCTGGTGATCGTGTGGACCGCAAGTCAACATATGATACATGTCATTTCCTCGGACGATCTTTGGTCTGTTGGTCCTCGAAGAAACAGAACTGCGTATCACTGTCTACTGCTGAAGCTGAGTACATTGCTGCTGGTTCTTGTTGTGCTCAATTGCTGTGGATGAAGCAAACTCTCAAGGACTACGGCGTCAACGTGAAGAATGTGCCTCTCCTTTGTGACAATGAGAGTGCCATCAAGATTGCTCACAACCCAGTTCAGCACTCAAAGACAAAGCACATTCAGATTCGTCATCATTTTCTTCGTGATCATGTGTTGAAGGGCGACATTTCTATTGAGCATGTGAAGACTGAAGAACAGCTAGCCGATATCTTCACAAAGCCCTTGGATGAGAAGAGATTTAGAAAGTTGCGGTGTGAGCTAAATATCTTAGAATCTTCAAATGTTCTTTGAAAAGGACAATCATCCTAACACTTATGCAAAAATTTGACTTAGATGTGCAACACATGAAGAAAAGTTTTTCTTCAATCAATGAAGAATAACACTCTAAGTGTGAAGAAATTAACGAAGGATTTGATTCTCAGAGCCCTACGACAATTGTACGCGGTGTCTGAAATCATCATTCTTATACGGTGGGTCATGCCACCACCAAAAGTTGAAAATCTTCAATTTGAGTTTTTCCTCAGTTTCTGAAATTCCTCAGTTGTTCATATTCTTCAACTTTGCATTGTCTTCGCCTTTTCCGTCGATTTTCTTCATCGGATATATATATATATATATATATATATATGAGTTTATGTCCTCTACAGCATTCACTTATTGCTATTTCTTCAAGTTGCTTTTTCTGCTAAGTGAATGTGATCGGACCCTTCCCCCTCTATGCTAAACTCAACCCAATCTATTCACAAATTCTTCATGTGCGTTCTATTTGAAACTCGTTCAAAATCTTCACTGTGTCCTTGTCAGCTGAAGATTTTGCGAATGGAACTTTTAACTTATCCTATCCAAATTTTCGGCTTTGCCGCTCAAACCGTTCTGCATCCCACGAAAACACTTATCTATTCACCCACGATCTCACACAATCTCCACTTCTCAGTACGTGGGTGACACATGTCAAGCGAATGAGAAGGGTCAGGGGCACATTCGTCCAATTTCTTCGGGCGAACAGTTTTTCACCATGGCTATAAATACCCCTTCCCTTCCTCACTTCTCCTTTAATCCGCTCGACCTCACTCTAGCTCGAGCTTCTCAAACCCTTGCGCCACCGCTACTTCATCGTCACCGGTGAGGAAGAGCTTCACTGCCTCGATCTCGTCACCGTCGTACTCGCGCTGGCCGCGGATTTCTTCCCTCCACCGTCGCCGTAGCTGTCTTCCTTAGTCGAGTTAGGGCGTGGAAGATCTGAGCTGACAAACTTCACATCCACACTTCCCATTTCGTCGTGTTCTTCGTCCAGGGTAATTAAAAGTTACTTTTACTACCCTCTTTGATTCAAATGATTTCTACAAAATCTTCAAAGGTGTTTTTCTTCAAATCTTCACACACTAAACACCTCACATGTCATCTGTTCTTGATTCATTTCTCTAAGCTACGTTTTTCTTCAAGATTCCTCAATTGTGTGGATTCTCAATCTACACAACTCTGGAACCTAAGACAAAGAACGCTTAGTGAAATTCTTCAAGACTCATCTGGTCAAATTTCTCAAACTTGTTCTTTTTACAGAACCTTCCGAGAACGCATATGACCTCTCCAAATTCCTCGCAACTATACTCTGTTCACAGGTACTCATGTCCACTACTGAATCACTAGGTTCTCATCAACTTAACTCATTTGTAGCGTTCCTAGAAGAAAAGTTGCATACATCTTCAGAGAATTCCATTGTTCAAATTCCTCATCTAAAGAAAATGGTTGATGGAAAGAAGCCACAAAAGGGAGGAAAGAGGCCTGAGATCAATACTGCGTTTGAAATCCCTGATGACATATATAAGGATTACTGCACTCCTGATGAGGCCAAGTTTGGAAAAGAGGACAAAAATCAGCACAAGGTGCACATACAGAGGATAGAAAGGAGATGGGCTAGAGAGTGGAGGGAGTACAGGTATGTTACTCCCAAATACATGAAGAAATTCGCTCTAAATCCTCCATGCCCAAGACCTCCATTGGCACCTGGCCAAGAAGCGGATCCCACCAGCCTCAAGCGTGGTGAGGACTATCCTAATGAATGGGCCAAGCGCCAGGCCAAGTTGGCCAGACAAGCAAGAGAAGCAGTGAGGAAATTCAATGAAGACTCTGCTGCTGCTGCTGCCACTGCTGAGGCCTCTGCTGTCAAGCCGAAGAAGGCCATGGCAAAGAAGCCTGCTTATAAGTCAAGTGCTTCAACTTCAATGCCCTCACGGCCAGATTCCTCAAAGCCCTCACGGCCAACTCCTCAAACTGCTCCTGCTCCTCCAAAGTCCTCAGCTCCTCCGCCAAAGTTTTCGGCTGCTCCGACCAAATCCTCAGCACCTGTGCATCTCGCCACGTGCCAAAGGACAACAGGCATATCTATTGCCTCAGGAGCCTCTGCAAGTTCCTCAGCTGCTCCAAGTTCCTCAGCTGGCCCCTCTCTGCTGAAGAAAAAGTCTGCTGCTGGACGAGGTCCTCGACCAAGTCCTCACAAGAAGCAGGTTGCCTTCCAAGTGCCCTATGATGATGATGAGGATGATGATGAAGAACTAGCCGAAATCATCAGGGACAGGTAGCACCGGGCCACTAGTCCCAAGGGTAGTGTTGTGCCTCTTTTGTTGGATCCGAAGAAGATCCTGGATTACATTGATCTGTGGCACAAAGATCCAAACACTCCCTTCCCAGAACTGAATCTCTCTCCTGGTCAAAGTCATATGTTGTCAGCCTTCATTGCTGAAGAAAAAATGGAAGTTTGAGAAGGCAAGGCAGCTGAAGAAAGCCCAGTACAGGAAGGAGCGCTTCCTGAAGAAAAACATTGTCTCTATGACAACTGAAGAACTAGTGAAGATCCAGTCTGAAATCAAAGTCCTCAGCGATGATTTCAACGCTTACTATGCTGATTGGCAAGGAGCCAAGGTCAGGTTTGTAAAACTGACTGAGAAATTCACTTCAAAGGTTGCATCTCCATTGCAACTAGAAATTCCTCAAGCCGAAGCATCTGCTCAACCAACAGAAGAGCACGCCAGCACCGCTGATGAAAATCGGGCTACTGAAGAAAATGTGAGTTCCAGGGCTGATGACTGCATTCCAGCCGCTGAAGAAATTGCCAGGGCATCCACTAGGGGTGCGCTTGAAGAAACTGATAATGCCAGGGCAACTGCATCAGTTGTACCTGAAGAAAATGCACCAAATTCCTCTACTCCTCCTGCACCTACCCCAACTCCGATCCTTCCATCTGCATCGGATGTGAAGAATACCAAGGCTGCAGAGCGTGCAGTAGTGCGGAAAAGGAAAGCATCAGCTTCATCAGAGTCTTCAGCTCCAAAGAAGATGAAGAAATTGACCAGCTCTTTCGAAAATCCAATTGATGTTGTTCCTGTTTCCAGCATGCCATCAAAGGAACTTGTACCTTTCGATGAAGAATATGTGATCCCCAGCGGATCTGATGAAGACATTCCCTCTGCTGCTTCCTCAGAGCAGATGGATGAAGAAATTGAAGCGGATGCAATCCCTTCAACTCCAATTGTCTCCTCGCCCATGCCTCACTTCACTGCTGAAGAGGCCGGCGTTGAGGAATTGGATGAACAAAATTCTAACGTGGACATTGGGAGTACTACTCCATTGATGAATGATGACTTTTAGGAAAGTCAGCATCCCAACTCTCCTCTGTTCACGCCATTGCAGCAAATCCCTCAGTCCCCAGCACATACTGTTCCATTGGGATCTGAAGAAACTCACCCCACTTCGCCTATTCATGAAGAAATTCCAGCCACTAGTGCTGAAGAAACTGCTGCTCCTGAATCATTGAAGACGCAGACTGCCACTGAAGAGGAACTAGAAATTCCTCAGCCTGAAGAACCTGAGATTGCGATTCCTGAGGTTGTGATGCAACTAACTGACACTCCTCAACCCAAGCCAAAGGATCCATTCTCTAGGAAGCAAAAATTCAAGACTGGTAATTTCTTCGGTGAGCATGTATTCTTCATAGATTACAACCCCTATGACTCTGCTCGTATTAGGAAGAGGCATTTCTGGACTGCTAGCCAGGCAAATTTCTATTCCTCGGTGCTGTTTAACAAAGACAAAGTCTTCAATCATGAGCACATTCCTCACGTGGATATGGAATCTCTGCCGTGCTTCGTGCCAGTCCTCAGTGTTCTTCACGATGTTGGACTGTTAAATTTCTGCACTGATATCTGTGATTGGAATGAATAACTCATTCTCCAATTTTATGCAACATTGCACATCACCGGAGACTCTGAAGATGTGAACTCCTGGGTGCTGGACTGGATGTCTGAAAATACTCACTATAAGGCACCAGCTACTGAATTGCTTCATGCTTTGCCTCTCAGTCCTCCCCATGAAGCTTCTCGTTGCGTCTACAGTGAGCCTGAGCTTACATATCACTATATGCAAGTGCTTATGAAGCCATTGAAGCCAGGTCAGGCCCCAAGAACAAAATTCCTCGTGAAGGAATTGCTCTATGTGCCCAGAATAGTCTATCGCATTTTGACGAAGACATTGAGTCCTATCAAAGGCTACGACTCAAATGAAGAAGAAGTCATTGGTATCATGAAGAATCAGCTTTTCAATATCATACATGGCATTCCCGTCAACTTCCATGATTTCTTCATGAGGACTCTGGCAAATGTCACAATGTCACCATTTGAGTTGAAGCCTTATGCTCCGTGGATTATGAGATTCATCAGAACAAGGTCTTCACTCAACTATAAAGCTGATACTCTGAATCACTGCACCTACTTGCCCCCGATTGAAGTCCTCAAATGGACATTTTCCTCAGCTGATGACAAGGGCAAGGCCGATGCTGTTATTGATGAAGGCATTCGTCCATTGGATGGTCAATTTCGCAAAGCCGCATCTTACTCCACCAATGATGACTCTGCCACTCATGACTCTGCCGCCAACGCAACCAAGCCAAATCCTCAAGGCACAACTCCTAGGGTGATGACTGATCGTGAGCTTCTCCTCAGTCTTCACCAGAAGGTTGATCGAAATCACAAATGGGTCAAGCGTCAGTTTGGTTCAATTCTTCACAATATGACTGCTACCCACAATGCAGTGAAGAAAAACCACTACTACCTCCATGAAACCTTCAACCGTACCTGGGCTATTCTATCTCACATCTATAGCGAAGAAGATCTGAAGAACATGGGCCTCAAGGAAGATTTTGACTGGTCTGCTCCTCCACCGAAGAAATACAAGAAGGTCAAGGTTCCTTCTTTGGTGGCCAGTTCGTATTCTTCATCACGCGACACCTATGAGTATGAAGACTTGGACGACACTGCGGCAGGCCCTACATCAACAAACGACCCCAACAACGCTGGCGCTCCTTCATCAACTTGATATTCTTCAGGGGTGTTAGTTCTCATTTTCGATCCTTTTGGTCATTCGATGACAAAGGGGGAGAAATTTGAGTTAGTCTTCAAATGGGTCAAGTTACAACTCTCGTTCTTCTGATGACTTTGCTGGATCGAGTTGTAAACTTAAACTCTATGGTAGTCTGATACTTTAGCTGTGTTTTTCTGCATGCTTATTCCTCGTTGATGTTAATGCACGCATGCTGAATTACTTCAGTCACCATATTTCATCATGCATTTCAAATTCTTCATATTATGTCAAATGTGTGTATGAATTACAAGATATAGGGGGAGATCTCCATGATTCTATTCTTCAAGTGTGCATTGCTTCAAAAGAAAATTCCTCACTATGCACATCTTCAGGGGGAGTTCTTCTATATCTTGCAATCAAATTACTCTATATCAGTATTTACACCTCATATGTTTATCCCCGTTGAAAACTTAACCTATATTGTCATCAATCACCAAAAAGGGGGAGATTGTAAGTGCATCTAGTGCCCCTTAGTGATTTTGGTGTATTGAAGACTTATAGGTTAAGGGACTGATGCGTTTGTGAGTGTACACAGGACTATAAGTCTATGAGGAGTTTGATATTTACAGAGAAAGTCGACCCCTAAAAATGAAGTTCTTCGACCGAAGACTTTGGATTTCTGAAGACTTTTTGAAGACTTTGAAAGTGAAGAAATTGGTGTGACCTTGAAGACTTGGTATCCATTCGAGAAACATGAAGCGTGAAGACTTTTGTTTTCGTAGTTTCATTTTCTCTTTCTTGAGTCATAGGAAACACCGTACTGTTAAAGGGGGTCGAGGAAATACTAAGGATAAAATTCCATGTGATGCTCAACTCAAAATCCTACACCTACCAATCCCTTCGAGTGAAGCCATTGGAAATCTCATACAGTTCAGTCATATTCTTCAGTGACAGGGACGCGGTTCTTCTGGTCTCTGAGGAATTTGTTCTGACTGAGGAGTTAGGAATTCGCCAGTGCGGATTGCCTACACAGTGAGGATCATGATAGCCCTGAGGAATTTGATACTCAAATTTCCGACCGTTGCTGTGCCTTGTGCCAGCTGTCCCAAAATATCTACCCACACAACGGTCATATCATTGAAGGGCATTTATGTCTTATCATGTCGGGCTACTCGCTAGGCTATAAATAGCCGCCCCCTACAACCACTAGCTGGTTGGCTGCTCCGAGAGAAACTGACACTTGTCATTTGAGAGCATCCCATCCTCCGAGGACTTTGAGCGAAAATCATCGAGTGAGGAAAACCCAAACCCAAACGCCTACAAACCCAAAGTGATTGGGCATCACTGAAGAGATTGATCCTGCTTGGATCCGACGCTTGTTACCTTTGAAGACTGTGCTTCTTCCAGATGGTTAGGCGTCATGGTCTAGAGCATTCAAGAGGAATTGTGGATTGCCGAGTGACCGAGTTTGTGAAGGTTTGGAAGTCACCTAAAGACTTACCACGAGTGATTGGGTGAGGTCTGTGTGACCTTAGCTCAAGGAGAATACGGTGAGGACTGTGTGTCCGGGACTGTGTGTCCTCAGGTTTAAATACCTAGCCGCTCCAACCAGACGTACAACTGAGACAGCAGTTGGAACTGGTCTAGCAAATCATAGTCTTCACCAAGCTTACTGGTTCCATTTCCTCAACTCTTTCATTTCCTCATAACTGTGTTGTGTGCTTGTTCATATCTGTTTGAAGACTTTTACTGAAGACTTTCTCAATTTCCTCGGTTCAATTTCTTCAGTCTGTTTGTCTTCATCCTGTGATATCATGTGTTTACGCTTTCTGTACTCTGTGCTTGTCTTCATTTCATCATGATGACCATGCTTGTGTTCTGCTATGTTTACTTGTGAGTACTTATTCTGCTGCAAGTAGTTCTTTGCTAAGGAATTTCCTCACCCGCAAATTCCTCAGTGAAGAATTCATAAAAATCGCCTATTCACCCCCTCTAGTCGATATAACGCACTTTCATTGACGAGATGCCGAGTCGCTATGATCAAGCTGCTTCCAGCGGATAGTTGTGGTTGTTGGCCCTCAGCCTCTTAAAATGTGCTAGTTGTTACTATGTTAAGTATGTAGATATGGACCATATGGTTGTTGGCCCTTAGCCTCTTAAAATGTGATAGTTGTTACTATGTTAAGTATGTAGATATGGACCATATGGTTGTCAAAACCGTGTTACGAAGATCCTCCTTTTGTCGAATAGTGTAACCACTATATATATGTTACTCAAATGTTGTTACCCAAGTTCTTAAATTTTCATGGAAAGTATTAGTATCGTACACAGTTCATTGAGTTTAAGCGTGTGCCCAATGTCCAGAAGGCATTTGCATATTAACTGTCCATATTGCAAATTCACACACATGTTAACATAAGGAAACGTATGTGTAGCTTACTAATCATCGCACACGAGTACTCGCAAACGCATCGTGTCCTAGCCACCGCAAGCAACTAGTTTGAATTTTTCAATGTTTTTTTGTACACACAGAATCGCACACGAACTAACTGTATTAACCGTCTGTGTTGTAATTTCTCATCTCAAACAGTTCATCCGAGTCGGCTGTTTGCCACGTATCACACACATCTTGTTTACACGACTCATTTTTGTTCTTTTGGCTCATCGCAAATAGTTCATCCATGTGAACTGTATGCCGCATATCACACACATCTTGTTAAGTTGAACCATTTTTGTTGTGTTCCCTAATGGAAAATAGTTCGTCCGAGTGAACCGTATGCCGTATATCGCACACACATTGATATGGCTGCCCGTTTATGTTGTTCTACCTCATCGCAAACAGTTTGAATGGATTAACCGTGTGCCCTGCATCGCACACACATTGATATGGCTGCCTGTTTCTGTTGTTCTGCCTCATCGCAAACAGTTTGAATGGACTAACTGTGTGCCCTGCATCGCATACGCAACTAAAATCTGAACCGTGTTTGATGGCTCCGCCATCGCAAACGTTTTGCACCTTTTTGACGGTTTTATACACCATCGTTTGCGATTAATGCATCGCACACAGTTTCGACAAAGGGTCTCTGATCATAGTGTCGCGTTAGCAGTATCCTGCAGTAGTTGGTATCTCTGGGCCCTCTTGGTAATACACATCATAAGAAGCCTTGCAAGCAAATGACTAATGAGTTAGTTACGAGATGTTGTATTACGGAACGAGTAAAGAGACTTGCCGGTAACGAGATTGAACTAGGTATAGAGATACCGACGATCGAATCTCGGGCAAGTAACATACCGACGGACAAAGAGAATTACGTATGTTGTCATAACGGTTTAACCGATAAATATCTTCATAGAATATGTAGGAGCCGATATGGGCATCTAGGTTCCGCTATTGGTTATTGATCGGAGAGGTGTCTCGGTGATGTCTACATAGTTCTCGAACCCGTAGGGTCCGCACGCTTAACGTTCGATGTCAATTTAGTATTATATGAGTTATGTGGTTTGGTGACTGAATGTTGTTCGGAATCCCGTATGAGATCACGGACATGACGAGGAGCTCCGGAATGCTCCATAGGTAAAGATTGATATATAGGACGATGCTATTTGGTCTCCGGAATGGTTTCGGAATGCACCGGAAAGTTATCGGAATACCGAAAGGGGTTCCAGAGGCACCGGGAAAGTATTGGGCCTTAGTGGGCGAAGTAGAGGGTAACACACCAGCCCACATGGGCTGGTGCACCCCCATTAAGGCAGCCACACCCAATTAGATGGAAGGGGGAGGTGCCACCTTCCTCTTACCATATCCCGGAGAGGGGAGGAAGGAAAGAAGGGGGTGCCTCCCCCCTTTCCTTCCCCCTTGTGCCAATATTTGGCAAGGGGACGCACTAAAGGGAGGAGCCCTAGGGCTGCCGCCACACCACTTGGGACGCCCTAGGGGCTGCCTCCTCCCCTCCCACACCTATATATATGTGAGGAGGGGTGCCACACAATACACAGCTTATTACATGCCGTGTGTCAGCACCCCTCCGCCTCTAGTTTACTCCTCCACTCTACATCGTTGCAGTGCTTAGGCGAAGCCCTGCAGGATACTTCACCACCACCGTCACCACGTCGTTGTGCTGACGGAACTCATCACCACCTCGCTATGCTTGCTGGATCAACACGGCGAGGACAACACCGAGCTGAAGGTGTGCAGAACGCGGAGGTGTCGTGCGTTCGGTACTTGATCGGTTGGATCGCGAACTAGTTCGACTACATCAACCGCGTTGTCAAACGCTTTCGCTTACGGCCTATGAGGGTACGTAGACGCACTCTCCCCCTCATTGCTATGCATCTTCATGGATAGATCATTGCGTGTGCGTAGAATTTTTTTTGTCTTCCATGCAATGTTCCCCAATAGTGGCATCAAGAGCCAGGTCTATGCGTAGATGATATGCACGAGTAGAACACAAAGAGTTGTGGGCGGTGATAGTCATACTACTTACCACCAACGTCTTATTTTGATTCAGCGGTATTGTGGGATGAAGCGGCCCGGACCAACCTTATATGTCCACGCACATGAGACCTGTTCCACCGACTGACATCCAACTAGTTTTGCATAAAGGTGGCTGACGGGTGTCTATTTCTCCTACTTTAGTTGTATCGAATTTGACTGCAGCCGGTCCTTGAAGAAGGTTAAAACAGCAAACTGGACGAAACACCATTGTGGTTTTTTGCATAGGTAAGAACGGTTCTTGCTAGAAGCCCCGTAGCAACCACGTAAAACTTGCAACAAGAAAGTAGAGGACGTCTAACTTGTTTTTGTAGGGCATGTTGTGATGTGATATGGTCAAGACATGATGTGATATTGTAGCGACCAGACCTCAAATGGCCTGTGCTGCTGTGCACCAGTGTCATCCCTGGATCAGTAATGCTGACACGCACAGTACAAATGGAGGATTTATAACAGAGTAGCAATCACGCACTTATTACATCGAACATCTCCAAAGAGATTAAGTATGATAAACATGGCTTAAGGCCATCTAATAACGATAACAGCGGAAGGCTTGGAAGATAAGTGAGTCCATCAACTCCAGCGGCATCACTGAGTATAAGACCACGACCTAAGGCACCTTACTCGTCGTCTGAAAAGTCTGCAACATGAAACGTTGCAGCCCGGAAACGGGTCGGCACATAGAATATGCTGGCAAAGTAACACATAGAGAGCAATGAACAATGATAAGGCTATACTATATGCATATATGGCTGGTGGAAAGGCTCTATGGTTACAGTTTTTGCGAAAAGCCAATTTTATCCTGCTGCAAGGAATAAATTTTTATTTAACTATCATGGCGGTTGAAACATTGAGAAGGTACCTCCAACTCAATCCCAATTAAGTAACATCATTAACCCAACAAAATTAATTATAAGTATCACGGTGATGAGATTCAAATGATAATCCAGGTACTAGATACTCAAGTTGTCCATAACCGGGGACACGGCTAATCATGATCAGTTTGTACACTCTGCAGAGGTTAGTGCACTTTTCCCCACAAGACTCGATCGCCTCCGCTTGATTCTCGCACTACATGATGTTTGAGAAACGGATGACCGAGACACAGTCTTTCAGAAACAGTCACTCTCTACTCTGGATGGACCGGTACACCTACTTTCCCCTACATCTGCTAGTCCACCTCTTCAAGAGATCCTGTAACCTACTCAGCTATTCTAGAGCCCATAATAGCTTGCGGCTGCACACGGAAGTTTCTAGCATGAATAATCTTATGATCCCTTTGAGCCTGGGTGGCGGACCTTATACATACAGACAACAATGGGTTCTCCAGGTGCCTCAATCCACCCAGATGTGAGTTTTTAGTTGCCACCTTAAGTTAAACCATTATTAACAATCTCACATCTGTCATGAATGTCTCTCAAACCCAATCCACGTCTACGAGCATAGCATGGCATTGATAAAAGCAACGTAGAAGTAACTCCCAAGGGTTTGATAAGAAAACAGGTAATAGGTACTACCTCAACTACTTCCCAATACCCACAGTTTAATTAGATCCTAATCATGCAATGTGTTTGAGGAAATAGATCTAATGCAATAAAACTGGGTATGAACGAGGTATGATCAAAGTGTTACTTGCCTTGCTGATGATCCGCAAAACCTAGCGAGTCGAAGTAACAAGCGGCACACTGCGGGTACTCTATCGCAAACAAACAAGCATACAATCAGTGCTCATCTAATGCACAGGTAAAACTCGAATGAAAGATCCAACCAGAAAGTTCAACTTAAGAACTCCGGTTTGCAAAAAGAATCAACTCGAAAGAAGCAACGAAAGTCAAACGGCGAAAGAAAGAAACTTCGTTTGCTAATCTGGATCTAGGTCAAATTTTACTGTAGCAAAAACTTGTTTGAGTAGGTTAAACGGAAAGAGAATTTCGAGACGAAACTCTAGGCGCTTGAATCGCCTGATTCCGATAAACGAGCGAGAAGTTAAACAGATTCGAAATTTCGATCGGAAATCGAATCTGAGAAAATAACGAGAAAATCTGACGAAAAAGAAAAACGGACGAACGGTTAAATAACGGACGTTCGTTAGCAGAGAAAAACCGACGAACGCGTTCGTTAAAACGAACGGTTCGGTGAACGCTCGTGAAATAAGAAAACTGGAAAAAAACTGATCTAGGTTTTTTTTTAAAACTAAAGGTTTTTTTTCAGAAAACCGGTCAATGTTGAAGACAGCCGGCGGCAGTACCTCGACGGGGCTCGCTCCGGCGAGGGGTTCCGGTGGCGGGGCTCGGGGGCGGCGGTGCGGGGCTCGGGGGCGGCGGCTCCGGCGGCGAGGGGGGCTCCGGCTCGGGGGCTCCCGGCGGCGGGCGGCGAGGCAACGGCGGGCGGCGGCGGCGGCTAGATGCGGCGGCGGCGGGAGGGCTCCTCCGGCGGCGGTGGTGACGAAAACGGAGGGGGGGTATATATGGAGGGGGGGCTAGGGAGGCTTGGGGAAGGGGGCACCGAGGCGGCGGCGGCTCCCGTGGCGAGCTCGGACTCCGGCGGCGGCGTGCTCCCGTGCGGGGAGAGGAGAGCGCGGGTGGGCCGTTGGCTGGGCTCGGCCCAGTCGGCGCGGCGCGTTTTTGTTTTTTTTTTAATGTTCCGCGGAAAATATTGCGTAGAAAAACATAAATAAAAATCAGAAAAATATGAAATAAATTTTCCCCGTCTAGTTAGAAAATCTAGAATAGGGTGAACATTTTTGAAATCAGAAATAAATATTTTGAAAACATGCATATTTTTTAATGCAATAAAATTGCAAATAAAATCCAAATAAATTCCAAATAATGTTTTTAACATTTTTCCTCCAGTATTTCAATTGTTTTGGAGAAGTCATATTTTCTCCTCTCGTTTATTTAATATTGAAATATTTTTCTGCAGAGAAAAATAATTAAAAATCCCAATCCTCGTTTGAAAAACCAAATAAGAAAATTCGAGAAAATCCCCAACTCTCTCCGAGGGTCCTTGAGTTGCTTAGGATTTATCGAGGATTTGTCAAAATGCAACAAAACATGATATGCAAATGATGATCTATGTATAACATTCCAAATTGAAAATTTGGGATGTTACAGATATACGTTATTGTATGAGATGATCATGTTTCGTAAGATATCAGGCAACCGGCAGGAGCCTTATGGTTGTCTCTTTATTGTATGAAATGCAAACGCCATGTAATTGCGTTACTTTATCGCTATGAGTTAGCAATAGTTGTAGAAGCAATATTTGGCAAGACGAGCACGACGCAATGATGAAGATCAAGGTGTCGAGGCAGTGACGATGCAGATCATGACGATGCTTTGGAGATGGAGATCAAAAGCACGAGATGATGACGGCCATACCATGTCACATATTTTGATTCCATGTGATGTTTATCTTTTATGCATCTTATTTTACTTAGAACAATGGTAGCATTATAAGATGATCCCTTCTCATAATTTCAAGATAAAAGTGTTCTCCCTGAGTATGCACCATTGCTACAGTTCATCGTTTTGAGACACCACGTGATGATCGGGTGTGATAGACATAGACTCTACGTTCACATACAATGGGTGTAAGCCAGATTTACACACGCGGAATACTTGGGTTAAACTTGACAAGCCTACCATCTACAGACATGGCCTCAGAACATTGGAGACCGAAAGGTCGAACATGACTCATATAGTAGATATGATCAACATAGAGATGTTCACCATTGATGACTACCCCATCTCACATGATGATCGGATATGGGTTAGTTGATTTGGATCATGTTTCACTTAGGTAACTTGACCGCAGTTAATTTAAGTGGAGTTCATCAGTAATTTGATTAATTGAACTTAAATTTATCATGAACTTAGTCAAAATGTTGTTGCATATTATGTTGTAGATCAATAGCTCGCGATATAGCTCCCCTGTTTTTTTGATATGGTCCTAGAGAAAACTAAGTTGAAAGATGATGGTAGCAATAATGCGGACTGCGTCCGTGATCTGAGGATTATCATCATTGCTGCACAGAAGAATTATGTTCGTAATGCATCACTAGGTGACAGACCTGATGCAGGAGCTGATGATGACGTTATGAACGTTTGGCAAGCTCGATCTGATGACTACTTGATAGTTTAGTGCGCCATGCTTTACGGCTTAGAATCGGGGCTTCAAAGACGTTTTGAACGCCATGAAACATATGAGATGTTCCAAGAGCTGAAATTGGTATTTCAGGCTCATGCCCGTGTTCAGAGGTATGAGAACTCTGACAAGTACTTTGACTACAAGATGGAGGAGAATAGCTCAGCCAGTGAGAATGTGCTCAGAATGTGTGAGTACTACAATCGCTTGAATCAAGTGGGAGTTAATCTTCCAGATAAGATAGTGATTGACAGACTTCTCTAGTCACTATCACCAAGCTACTACAGCTTCATGATGATCTATAAATATGCAAGGGATGACAAAAACGATTCCCGAGTTCTTCGCGATACTGAAATCAGCGGAGGTAGAAATCAAGAAGGAGCATCAAGTGTTCATGGTTAACAATACCACTAGTTTCAAGAAAAGGGCAAGGGAAAGAAAGGGAACTTCAAGAAGAACGGCAAGAAAGTTGCCACTCCTGAGAAGAAACCCAAAGCTAGACCCAAGCCTGAAACTGTGTGCTTCTACTGCAAAGGAAATGGTCATTGGAAGCGGAACTGCCCCAAATATTTGGTGGATAAGAAGGATGGCAAAGTGAACAAAGGTATATTTGATATACATGTTATTGATGTGTACCTTACTAGTGCTCGTAGTATCCCCTGGGTATTTGATACCGGTTCAGTTGCTAAGATTAGTAACTCGAAACAGGAGCTGTAGAATAAACGGAAACTAGTTGAGGGTGAGGTGACGATGTGTGTTGGAAGTGGTTCCAAGAATTATATGATCATCATCGCACACTCCCTATACTTTCGAGATTAGTGTTGAACCTAAATAAATGTTATTTGGTGTTCGCGTTGAGCATGAACAAGATTGGATCATGTTTATTGCAATATGGATATTCATTTAAGTCAGAGAATAATTGTTGTTATGTTTACATGAATAAAACCTTCTATGGTCATACACCCAATGTAAATGGTGAAGGAAATATGCCCTAGAGGCAATAATGAAGTTGTTATTTTATATTTCCTTATTCATGATAAAGGTTTATTATTCATGCTAGAATTGTATTGATCAGAAACTTAAATACATGTGTGACTACATAAACAAAATACCGTGTCCCTAGTAAGCCTCTACTAGACTAGCTCATTGATCAAAGATGGTTAAGGTTTCCTAACCGTAGACATGTGTTGTCATTTTATAACGGGGTCACATCATTAGGAGAATGATGTGATGGACAAGACCCATCCATTAGCTTAGCATAATGATCGTTCAGTTTATTGCTATTGCTTTCTTCATGTCAAATACATATTCCTTCGACTATGAGATTATGCAACTCCCGGATACCGGAGGAATACCTTGTGTGCTATCAAACATCACAACGTAACTGGGTGATCATAAAGATGCTCTACAGGTATCTCCAAAGGTGTTTGTTGAGTTGGCATAGATCAAGATTAGGATTTGTCACTCCGAGTATCGGAGAGGTATCTCTGGGCCCTCTCGGTAATACACATCATAAAGAAGCCTTGCAAGAAAAGTGACTAATGAGTTAGTTGCAAGATGATGTATTATGGAACGAGTAAAGAGACTTGCCGGTAACGAGATTGAACTAGGTATGAAGATACCAACGATTGAATCTCGGGCAAGTAACATACCGATGGACAAAGGGAATTACGTATGTTGTCATTATGGTTCGGCCGATAAAGATCTTTGTAGAATATGTAGGAGCCAATATGGGCATCCAGGTTCCGCTATTGGTTATTGACCGGAGAGGTGTCTCGGTCATGTCTACATAGTTCTTGAACCCATAGGGTCCGCACGCTTCGTTGACGATATAGTGTTATATGAGTTATATGATTTGGTGACCGAATGTTGTTCGGAGTCCCGGATGAGATCACGGACATGACAAGGAGTCTTGAAATGGTCGAGAGGTAAAGATCGATATATATGACGATGGTATTTGGACACCGGAAGTGTTTCGGGACGTACCGGGAAGGAATCAGGGTCACCGAAAGGGGTTCCGGGCACCCCAGGCAAGTTATGGGCTTAATGGGCCAAAGGAAGGGACAGACCTGCCCACTGGGGGCTGGTCGCCCCTCCGAATGGCTGGCCAACCTTAGGGAAGGAAAAAGGAGGGAGGGCTAGCCCCTCCTGCCTTTCCCTCTCATGGGAGAAAGGAAAGGGGGGGCTTGCTCCTCTGCCTTTTCCCGCACTCCAAATAAGGAAAGGGGGGCGCCACTTTGGGGAGGACCCCAAGTAGGATTCGGCCTACTTGGGGGCGCCTCCTGGCTGCTCCCTCCACCCCCAACAATATATATGTGGGAGGGGGGCACCTAGCACATACCAGACAATTACCTAGCCATGTGCGGCGCCCCCTCCACTTTTTACACCCCCCGGTCATATTTTCGTAGTGCTTAGGCGAAGCCCTGTGAAGATATTACTTCACCATCACCAAGCCGTCGTGCTGCCGGAACTCATCTACTACCTCATCGTCTTGCTGGATCAAGAAGACCGAGGACGTCACCGAGCTGAACGTGCGCAGAATGCGGAGGTGCCGTGTGTTCGGTACTAGATCGGTTGGATCACGAAGAAAGTTTGACTACATCAACCGCGTTGTAAAACGCTTCCGCTTACGGTCTATGAGGGTACGTAGACACACTCTCCCCTTCTCATTGCTATGCATCTCCATGGATAGATCATTGCGTGTGCATAGAAATTTTTTGTTTACCATGCAACGATTCCCAACAATGGATTATTGAATTTTGATTGTAGTGATACACATATTCATAAATATTGATGCCAAAAGATGCAAAGTTGATAATGATAGTGCAACATACTTGTGGTACTGCCGTTTAGGTCATATTGGTGTAAAGCACATGAAGAAACTCCATGCTGATGGAATTTTGGAATCACTTGATTATGAATCATTTGATACTTGCGAACCATGCCCCATGGGCAAGATGACTAAAACTCTGTTCTCCGGAACAATGGAGCGAGCTAATGACTTATTGGATATAATACATACCGATGTATGAGGTCCAATGAGTGTTGAAGCATGTGGCGGGTATCATTATTTTCTCACCTTCATAGATGATTTGAGTAGGTATGGGTACATCTATTTGATGAAACACAAGTCTGAAACATTTGAAAAGTTCAAAGAATTTCAGAGTGAAGTAGAGAATCATCGTAACAAGAAAATAAAGTTTCTACAATCTGATCGCGCAGGCGAATATTTGACTTACGAGTTTGGTCTTCATTTAAAACAATGTGGAATAGTTTCACAACTCACGCCACCTGGAACACCACAGCTTAATGGTGTGTCCGAACGTTGTAACCGTACTCTATTGGACATGGTGCGTTCTATGATGTCTCTTACCGATTTGCCTTTATCATTTTGGGGTTATGCATTACAGACAACTGCATTCACGTTAAATAGGGCACCGTCTAAATCCGTTGAGACGACACCATATGAACTATGGTTTGGCAAGAAACCAAAGTTGTTGTTTCTTAAAGTTGGGGTTGCGACACTTATGTCAAAAGGCTTTAGCCTGATAAGCTTGAACCCAAATCGGAGAAGTGCGTCTTCATAGGATACCCAAAAGAAGCTATTGGGTACACCTTCTACCACAGATCCAAAGGCAAGATCTTTGTTGCTAAAAATGGGTCCTTTCTAGAGAAGGAGTTTCTCTCGAAAGAAGTGAGTGGGAGGAAAGTAGAACTTAATGAGTTAAATGTACCTTCTCTCGAATTGGAAAGTAGCTCATCAGAGAAAACCGTTCCCGTGATGCCTACACCAACTAGAGAGGAAGCTAATGATAATGATCATGAAACTTCAGATCAAGTTACTACTAAACTTCGTAGGTCAACCAGAGCACGTTCCGCACCAGAGTGGTATGGTAATCCTATCCTGTAAGTCATGTTATTAGACCAAGACGAACCTATGAACTATGAAGAAGCTATGATGAGCCCAGATTCCGACGGATGGTTTGAGGCCATGAAATCTGAAATAGGATCCATGTATGAGAACAAAGTATGGACTTTGGTGGACTTGCCCGATGATCGGCAAGCCATAGAGAATAAATGGATCTTCAAGAGGAAGACGGATGCTGATAGTAATGTTACTGTCTACAAAGCTCGACTTGTTGCGAAAGGTTTTTGACAAGTTCAAGGAGTTGACTATGATGAGACTTTCTCACCCATAGCGATGCTTAAGTCTGTCCGAATCATATTAGCATTGCCGCATTTTATGATTATGAAATCTGGCAAATGAATGTCAAAACTGCATTCCTTAATGGATTTCTTAAATAAGAGTTGTATATGATGCAACCAGAAGGTTTTGTCGATCCTAAAAGTGCTAACAAAGTGTGCAAGCTCCAGCGATCCATCTATGGACTAGTGCAAGTATCTCGGAGTTGGAAAATATGCTTTGATGAGGTGATCAAGGCATATGGTTTTATACAGTCTTACACTGAAGCCTGTATTTACAAGAAAGTGAGTGGGAGCACTACAACATGTCTGATAAGTATATGTGGATGACATATTGTTGATCGGAAATGATGTAGAATTTTCTGGAAAGCATAAAGGGTTGTTCGAAAGGAGTTTTTCAAAGAAAGACCTCGGTGAAGCTGCTTACATATTCGGCATCAAGATCTATAGAGATAGATCAAGATGCTTAATAGGACTTTCGCAAAACACATACGTTGATAAAGTATTGAAGAAGTTCAAAATGGATCAGTCAAAAAAGGAGTTCTTGCCTGAGTTGTAAGGTATGAAGTTTAGTAAGACTCAAAACCCAACCACGGCAGAAAAATAGAGAAAGAATCAAAGTCATTCCCTATGCCTCAACAATAGGTTCTATAAAGCATGCCATGCTGTGTACCAAACCTAATGTGTGCCTTGCCACGTGTCTGGCAAGGGGGTACAAGAGTGATCCAGGAATGAATCACTGCAGTCAAAATTATCCTTGAAGAAATAAGGAAATGTTTCTTGATTATGGAGGTGATAAAGAGTTCGTCGTAAAGGGTTACGCCGATGTAAGCTTTGACACTAATCCAGATGACTCTGAGTATCAATCTGGATGTGTATTAAAGATAGGAGCAATTAGCTAGAGTAGCTCTATGCAGAGCATTGTAGACCTAGAAATTTGCAAAGTACACACGGATCTGAATGTTGCAGACCCGTTGACTAAAACCTCTCTCACAAGAAAAAACATGATCATACCTTAGAACTCTTTGAGTATTAATCACATAGCAATGTGAACTAGATTATTGAATCTAGTAAACTCTTTGGGTATTAATCACATGGCGATGTGAACTATGTGTGTCAATCACATGACGATGTGAACTAGATTATTGACTCTGGTAAACTCTTTGGGTATTAATCACATGGCGATGTGAACTATGGGTGTTAATCACATGGCGATGTGAACTAGATTATTGACTCTAGTGCAAGTGGGAGACTGATGGAAATATGCCCTAGAGGCAATAATAAAATGGTTATTATTATATTTCCTTAATCATGATAAAGGTTTATTATTCATGCTAGAATTGTATTGACCGGAAACTCAAATACATGTGTGAATACATAGACAAATACCGTGTCCCTAGTGAGCCTCTACTAGACTAGCTCGTTGATCAAAGATGGTAAGGTTTCCAAACCATAGACATGAGTTGTCATTTGATAACAGGATCACATCACTAGGAGAATGATGTGATGGACAAGACCCATGCATTAGCTTAGCATTTGATCGTATAGTTTATTCCTATTGCTTTCATGTATGTCAAATACATGTTCCTCAGACCATGAGATCATGCAACTCCTGGATACCGGAGGAATACCTTGCATGCTATCAAACGTCACAACGTAACTGGGTAATCATAAAGATGCTCTACAGGTATTTCTGAAGGTGTTTGTTGAGTTGGCATGGATCAAGATTGGGATTTGTCACTCCGAGTATCGGAGAGGTATCTCTGGGCCCTCTCGGTAATACACATCATAAGAAGCCTTGCAAGAAAATGACTAATGAGTTATTTACGAGATGATGTATTACGAAACAAGTAAAGAGACTTGCCAGTAACGAGATTCAACTAGGTATAGAGATACGACGATCGAATCTCGGGCAAGTAACATACCGACGGACAAAGGGAATTACGTATGTTGTCATAACGGTTCGACCGATAAAGTACTTCCTAGAATATGTAGGAGCCAATATGGGCATCCAGGTTCCGCTATTGGTTATTGACTGTAGAGGTTTCTCGGTCATGTCTACATAGTTCTCGAACCCGTAGGGTCCGCACGCTTAGCGTTTGATGTCGATTTAGTATTATATGAGTTATGTGGTTTGGTGACCAAATGTTGTTCGGAATCCCGGATGAGATCACGGACATGACGAGGAGCTCTGGAATGGTCCGGAGGTAAAGATTGATATATAGGACGATGCTATTTGGTCTCCGAAATGGTTTCGGAATGCACCGGAAAGTTATCGGAATACCGGAAGGGGTTCCGGAGGCACCGGGAAAGTATTGGGTCTTAGTGGGACAAGTAGAGGGTAACACACCAGCCCACATGGGCTGGTATGCCCCCCTTAAGGCAGCCACACCCAATTAGATGGAAGGGGGAGGCGCCACCTCATCTTACCATATCCTGGAGAGGGCGGGAAGGATTGCTTCCCCCTTGTGCCAATATTTGGCAGGGGGGCGCACCAAAGGGAGGAGCCCTAGGGCTACCGCCGCACCACTTGGGCGCCCTAGGGGCTGCCTCCTCCCCTCCCACACCTATATATGTGAGGAGGGGTGCCACACAATACACAGCTTATTCCACGCCGTGTGTCGACACCCCTCCGCCTCTAGTTTACTCCTCCGCTCTAGATCGCCGCAGTGCTTAGGCGAAGCCCTGCAGGATTGCTTCACCACCACCGTCACCACGTCATTGTGCTGACGAAACTCATCACCACCTCATTACGCTTGCTGGATCAAGACGGCGAGGACGACACTGAGCTGAAGGTGTGCAGAACGCGTAGGTGTCGTCCGTTTGGTACTTGATCGGTTGGATCACGAAGAAGTTCGACTACATCAACCGCGTTGTCAAACGCTTCTGCTTACGGTCTACGAGGGTACGTAGACACACTCACCCCCTCGTTGCTATGCATCTTCATGGATAGATTATTGCGTGTGCGTAGGAATTTTTTGTTTTCCATGCAACGTTCCCCAACATGTTAATCCAACCATCATCTGGGATCATCTCCCTGTCGTGTAGCGTGACCCGACTAATCACTCACTGTCGAGCCGCACCCGCTACCAGGCACGGTAATGACATGTGTGGTCTTGTGGATCTTCCCGAACACATCCCATGGCCGGCGGCCCGAGCGCACCTAGGCACAGGGTGAGCCATTGCCGGTGCATGTACACCTCCCATGTGTTGTGAGCCATCAACTTGTGGGGAAACATTGGGAGACTGGCACCTCGTCACTGGGCGTCGCAGTTCGCCATCTTCAAATGCCTTTCGTCGGCCCAGTTCCAATGCCCTGCTGGCTCCTCCAACGTGGCTCCAGGGCCGATGCTTTTGGTGTCTCTCCAAAGGTCATCATCCCCACTCTTGCAGGGACCCAATTCGGTGCACAAGATGCCTTCGTTTCAGCCACAAAGTGCGTTTTTGTCATGCTCAACACCGCTCCGATCTAACTACGCAGCTGCGTCATGATGCTGCAACACCTACCCACTGCCTGCACCGGAGGTTGATATGCAACATCGTTTGATGTGCAATTGCAACCCGTCCTAGCGGAGGAGACCAAGCTGCTTCGCACTGAGCTGTGCAACTGCCTTGTGAGTTGGGAGTGTTTTGGGGAGAGTGGAGGCTGCTCTCGCCAAACTAGAGGTTGTGCCGGTTGTGTCCTCACTTCCTGAGCTTCAGATTGGATCTTTAGTTGGGCAGGAAGCACGCCTCGATGGAAATTTCTCCCCTCGTGCTACATCATGTTCGCCGATGTCTGTGCTGCTCATTGCCCCTAGGTGTGTAGTCATCGATGAGGTCATGGCTCCAGTGCTGCAGATTATGCCTGAGCTGCAGGAGTGTTGTGCGGAGGCTACTTCACCTCTTTCAATGGTGCTTCTGAAGAAGATGGGGCAGGTGGTGTCTGTGGGTGACGAGGTTGATGAGGTAGGTGTGTTGGCACCTAACTTTGGGGCGCAACTGCAGGGTTCACCTCTGCCATGTGTGGAACTGAAGGCGCCTAAGTCCATCATGTCGGTGGTACCCGTGGTTGGGCATGTTCATGCGGTGCTGTTTGTGAGGGATAAGGTTGATGAGATTCTATTTGAGATACAGGTTCGCAGCTTGCTCGCACGCTTGGAGGCGGGCAACTCTGGATCTAGCAAGATGATTGCACAGAAGGTTCTTAGGAGCAAAACTAAGAAGAGTGGCGTCACAGGAAAGATGTCTGTAGCTACTTGATGGATGATCATCAGTCTATTGGGCGGCCCATATGGCCTGGCTTGGGATTGTCTTTGTGGATTTGGCGGTGTTCGTGGACTTCAGCGGAGGTGCTCTCGTTAGGGGTTTCTTTGCGATGTACTAGTTTGGAGGTTGATGGTCGTTTCGTGTTGGGTGTGTTCATAGGGCTGATCGTGCACTTCTAGAGTTGCATGCTCTGTGAGTAATCCGCATGTGGTTGGTTTGTATCGGTTTTCATTCGGTTTTCTATTGATTAACTGGGTAATTTCCTTTTGCATATTAATTAGTGAGGCAAAAATTACAAGAACATGTCCATCAACACCCGCGCCTTTGCCTTCTCCTTAAACCCTGCCACCATGCGTGACAGCGCCTCGCGCCCTTCCTCTGACGTCAGGCATGAGAGGTGCTCATTCATGCCACGCTGGAGGTGCTGTTGAATTAGATGCCCATGACGCGGGCGATGTCGGATCAGTGGAGCAGCTCGCCGCGGACCAGCTCTTCAGCCGATCGAGATGCCCGTGAACCTGGCGAACTTCGGGCAGGCCAAATCCAAGAGCTGACGGAGCCGATCACGCCGTGTGGGAGTTCTCCAGTGCGCGCGTGATCCCCACGTACCAGCCGAACTCGTTCGCGGAGCTCGTCTGCCCATGATCGCACCGTTGCGCAAAATTAATCCCTATACACGCGCCGACGCGCGCACACATGAAGCATCAAGTGAGTTGAATAATCGCTAAGTATACCTCAACGATGATGTGGTGAGGTGGGCGGTCTGCCCGTGTTGAATTGAGAAGTGGGATCTAGGATAATTGTTGCCAAGTCTTGCCGGAATAGTATCTTCAAGCGGACAGAAACAAAATCAGATGTACACATGATTTATTTATTTTTGATAGAAAGATGTACACATGAATTGATCAGTTTCAATTTGACCATCATGCCTTTTACTCGAAGGGCTATGTTTGAACCTCCAACATTGATTTCATTAAAAGGGCGTGCTGAAACAGAATCCACATGTCAATGGTAAAACCCGAGTGTGCTTTTCCATGTGTATTCGACAAAGTTTTTTATCTACACAGTTGAAATATTCAGAAAATCTCAATTTTATACCCACATTTTGCCACATTTGTGATAAATTATACCCATTTTGAGAAAATTCCCAATTTATACCACGCTGATCATATTTATTCCACATTTTACCCCCTCATTGTATTTTCCTCAATTTGGTGTTGATTTGGCATGGCACGACAATGATTTTTTAGTTGTCACTGCTTTTTGTGTTTTTTTTGTGATTTTTTAGGCAAAACATGAATTCTTATGCTTCGGCGGACAAGGAGTATGGACCGACGGAGCTTGATCAAAGGATTCAAGATGAGTTCTTCGATTAATCGGATTTGGACAAAGAAGTGCACATGATCATGCTCATGAGCATGCAAGAGGAAATGGACTGGCAGGTGAGCATATTCTCAACTTTAAGGGCTCAATCAAAGGGAGAAGAGTGATGAATCGGGATAGGGTGTCCGGAGCACAGCTATTCCAAAAGGACTACTTTGCTCTGAACCCAACTTTCCTGGATGATCCATGGTTTCGTTACCGTTTTCGCATGCGGAAACCATTGTTCTTGCGTATTGTGGAGGGAGTGGAGGCATATGATGACTACTTCAAGCTCAAGAGGGATTGTTGCGGCCTTTCTTTCTCTGCTAAGCACAAGTGCACGGCTGTTTGAGGATGCTTGCACTTGGTACTGTCACAGATGTCGTTGGTGAGATGGTCAGGATGGGGGAGAGCACATGCCTGAAGACTACTGTCAAGTTTGCCCGCGTCGTGGTGCTGGTGTTTGGAGCAGAGTATCTGAGAGAACCAAATGCGCAGGACACAAAAAGGTTGTTGACTATTGGAGAGGCCAGAGGGTTTCCAGGAATGCTCGGATCAATTGATTGCATGCATTGGCAATGGAAGAATTGCCCCAAATGTTTGCGGAGAATGTATCAATGTCACATCAAGAGGCCACCATCATACTTGAAGCCGTGGCATTACATGACTTACGGATTTGGCATGCTTTCTTTGGAATGCCAGGATCTCACAACGATATCAATGTGCTTCAACGATCTCCAGTGTCCATGAGGCTTTGCAATGAGGAATCGCCGTCGTGCAACTACACTGTCAACGACTGTGAGTACGGCATGGGATACTATCTTGTCGACGACATCTATCCTTAGTGGACGGCGTTTGTGAAGACCATATCCAAACCACAGGGCAACAAACAAATCCACTTTGCAACAATGCAAGAAGCAACTAGTAAGATGTGAAGAGGACATTCAGAGTGCTTCAAGCTCGTTGGGGAATTGTTCGTGGAGTTGCAATGATGTGGGAATCGGAAACTTTGTGGCAGCTCATGATATGTTGTGTTATTTTGCACAATATGATTGTCGAGGATGAGGGTGATGGTGTATCCCAAACTAATGATTTTGAAGCACATGGAGAACAAGTTCAAATCCGGAAGATCAAGATGCAGCTCAACTTATGAACTTACTGTAGATGCATCAAAATATTCGAGATCATCAGGTGCACGGGTAGCTACTCAAGGATCTTGTGGAGCATACGTGGACCCACAATGAAAACCAAAGAGCTAATGTTTGAGTTGTGCATTTAAATAAATTTTATGCAACAAGACCTATGTATTTTCCATACCAGCACTTGTTATTTACATGCGACATCGTCGTATATGATCGACGTGCATGGATTTGCATGGCTTTGAGAGTCCGGGTTTGAGATACGTGGATGTCGGACAAAAGATATGGGGGGGTGGGGGTTGATGTCGCTTGAAACTGTGTCGGTGTTTCCCCAAAGAGGAAGGGATGATGCAGTACAGCTACGGTAAGTATTTCCCTCAGTTGTGAAACCAAGGTATCAATCCAGTACGAGAATCAAGCAACGCTATGTAAACGGTATCTGCACACAAAGAACAAATACTTGCAACCCGACACGTAAGAGGGGTTGTCAATCCCTCCACGGCAAAAAGATAGATAAATTTGTGGTAGATTGGATATATAGCTCTCGATAAAACGTGAAATAAAAGATGCAAATAAAAATTGCAGGAAGGTATTTTTGGGTTTTTGGAATAATTGATCTGAAAATAAAAGTGGCAAATAATAGATCAGAAAGAAAATATGATAAAGAATAGACCCGGGGGTCGTAGATTTCACTAGTGGCTTCTCTCGAGAAATAGCACACGGTGGGTAAACAAATTACTGTTGGGCAATTGATAGAAGATCAAATAATTATGACGATATCCAAGGCAATGATCAATATATAAGCATCACGTCCAAGATTAGTAGACCGAAATGATTCTGCATCTACTACTATTACTCCACACATCGACCGCTATCCAGCATGCATCTAGTGTATTAAGTTCATGGAGAAACGGAGTAATGAAATAAGAACGATGACATGACGTAGATGAGATCTATTCATGTAGGAATAGTCCTCATCTTATTATCCTTAATAGCAACGATACATGTGTGCCTTGCCGCCCCTTCTGTCACTGGGAAAGAACACCGCAAGATCGAACCCATCACAAAGCACCTCTTCCCATGGCAAGAAAAATCGATCTAGTTGGCCTAACTAAACCAAATATTCGAAGAAGAAATATGAGGCTATAAGAGATCAAAGAAGACTCAAACAATATTCATGGATATAGATCTGATCATAAACTTGAACTTCATCTGATCGCCACAAACACACCGCAAAAGTCATTACACCAAATAGATCTCCAAGGGACCATTGTATTGACAATCAAAAAGAGAGAGAGAAAGTCATCTAGCTACTGCCTACGGACCCATAGGTCTATGGTGGACTACTCACGCATCATCGGAGAGGCACCAATGAGGATGATGAACCCCTCCGTGATGGTGTAGATTGGATCTCGTGGTTTTGGAACTTGCGGCGGCTGGAATTGTGTTTCATCGACTCCCCTAGGGTTTCTGGAATATTTGGGAACTTATAGGGTGAAGAGGCGGTGGAGGAGATGCCCGTGGGCCCCACAACCCCCCTAGGCGCACTCTGGTGGGTTGTGGTCCCCACGGGCCTCCCCCAGGTGCTTTATTGGTCCCCAAGGTGTCTTTTGGTCCAAAAAAATCTCCAAAACGTTTCGCTGCATTTGGACTCCGTTTGATATGGATATTCTGCGAAGTAAAAAACAAGCAAAAAACATCAACTGGCACTGGGCACTATGTCAATAGGTTAGTCCCAAAAAATGATATGAAGTTGCTATAAAATGAATATAAAACATCCAAGAATGATAATATAACAGCATGGAACAAGCAAAAATTATAGATACGTTGGAGACGTATCACCGGTGGGCGTTGTACGTGGACACGCCCACGGGCATATATGGGGCTGGATTTGCCATGTCCGAGAGGTTGTAGATGCTCTTACTCTCCACTATGGTAGTTTGAGACCGACGGACCTGGGTGCCTTGCAGTCGGCAGCTCGGTTGACCGGCACCGCATGCGGCGCCCTCATTCTTTTCCCCAAATCAGCCCTTGCGCATGTCATAATCAACGACCTGGAGAATGTGGCAATGTGCGTGTTGGAGGATGCGTGCACTCACCTATCAAGGTCCAACGCGTCGAAGAACCTAGCGTCGGTCGCAGAGCTCAACGCTGCTGGCGACCACCATCCTCCTCGTCAGTGTTCTCGGAGTGGCGCATGACACAGTGCGGGGATTTCTTGGCACGCTTCTGGGTCGACATCCGAGCGATGGCGTTGGCGACAGAGAGGAAGCGGTCAATGATGTAGCTCGACGGGCACCTGGATGCGTCGCGACCATCAATGGAGCTCAGCTGATCGGAGAACGAGGCCCTATCGAGCCCGGCGAGCCGGTCGGGCAATGAAATCTTACGTGGCGGCCAGAACGGAGCTGCAATGAGCAGCCGTGCACCATACGATGCTCCGCCGCTCTCTCCCAATTGGCACGGCTCAGGCCCTCCGCTGTAGTTTGATCCAGTCACCTTTGGTGCCATCTCTCTCCCTTTTCCTCCGGCCACCATGGAAGAGATGAGCCGTGCAGGACCTCAACACGGCACCATGGACGAAGTGCCCCTGCTCACTCGGTACCACGCTTGATGCAACTGGTTTGGTCAGGATTCCTCGTTGTTGATGCACGCACCAGCAGGTGCCACCAGCGGCGAGCTCCATAGCCAGCAACGTGATGCCGAGGGGGAGATGTGGTCGTGCGCCATGGCCAGTCAGGGGAGCCTCACGGGAGAGGTTGGGTAGGGGTGCTCGTCCACGCAGGAACAACGGCTGCGTCAGCTGGCCGGTCGATGCAACGAGGGGAAGAGCTTGAGGCGGGAGGGGTGAGCTGGGTCATGCTACTTGTGAGCTGTGTTGGGATTTCCTTGAAGAAAAGAGGATGATGCAATATATAGAGATAAGTATTTCCCTTAGTTAAACTAAGGTTATCAATCCAGTAGGAGAACCACGCGAAACCTCATTAGCAGCACTGATGCGGCTTGAAGCTACGTCGGTATTTCCCCAAAGAGGAAGGGATGATGCAGCACAACGACAGTAGGTATTTCCCTCAGTGATGAAACCAAGGTTATCGAACCAGTAGGGGAAACAAGCAACACAATGTAAACGGCAGCTGCACACAAATAACAAATACTCGCAACCCGACGTGTAAAAGGGGTTGTCAATCCCTTTCGGGTAGCGGCGCCTCAAGATAGGCAAACAGACGTGAATAAATTGTAGTAGATTGATAGATCGAACGCCAAATAAAATAAATAATAATAAATTGCAGCAAGGTATTTTTGTATTTTTGGTTTAATAGATCTGGAAATAAAAGCAAAGGAAAATAGAGCGCAAAGGCAAATAATATGAGAAAGAGACCCGGGGGCCGTAGGTTTCACTAGTGGCTTCTCTCGAGAAAAATAGCAAACGGTGGGTAAAAAAATTACTGTTGAACAATTCATAGAACTTCAAATAATCATGACGATATCCAGGTATTGATCATTATATAGGCATCACGTCCAAGATTAGTAGACTGACTCCTGCCTGCATCTACTACTATTACTCCACACATCGACCGCTATCCAGCATGCATCTAGTGTATTAAGTTCATGGAGAAATGGAGTAATGCAATAAGAACGATGACATTATTTAGACAAAATCTATTTATGTAGAAATAGACCCCATGGTTTATCCTTAGTAACAACGATACATACGTGTCGGTTCCCCTTCTGTCACTGGGATCAAGCACCGTAAGATCGAACCCACTACAAAGCACCTCTTCCCATTGCAAGATAAATAGATCAAGTTGGCCAAAAAAACCCAAATATAGGAAAAGAAATACGAGGCTATAAGCAATCATGCATATAAGAGATCAAAGAAACTCAAATAACTTTCATGGATATAAAAAGATAGATCTGATCATAAACTCAAAGTTCATCCGATCCCAACAAACACACCGCAAAAAGAGTTACATCATATGGATCTCCAAGAGACCATTGTATTGAGAATCAAATGAGAGAGAGGAAGCCATCTAGCTACTAACTACGGACCCGAAGGTCTACAAAGAACTACGCACGCATCATTGGAGAGGCACCAATGGAAGTGGTGAACCCCTCTGTGATGGTGTCTAGATTGGATCTGGTGGTTCTGGACTCTGCGGCGGCTGGAATTGATTTTCGTCGGCTCCCCTAGGGTTTCTGGAATATTGGGGTATTTATAGAGCAAAGAGGCGGTCCAAGGGGCACCCGAGGTGGGCACAACCCACCAGGGCACGCCTGGGCCTCCTGGCGCGCCATGGTGGGTGGTGCTCCCTCGGAGCACCCCCCAGGTGCGGCCTTGGCCCATTGGGGGTCTTCTGGTCCAAAAAAAACTCGAAAAAGTTTTGCTGTGTTTGGAATCCGTTTGGTATTGATTTCCTGCGATGTAAAAAACATGCAAAAAACAACAACTGGCACTTGATACTATATCAATAGGTTAGTACCAAAAAATGATATAAAAGGACTATAAAATGATTATAAAACATCCAAGATCGATAATATAATAGCATGGCACAATAAAAAATTATAGATACGTTGGAGACGTATCAAGCACCTACACACACAAAAGCAAATACTTGCACCCAACGCGATCAAGGGGGTTGTCAATCGCCTCGGCGGTTATTTGCAAAGATCAAATCTCATAGTAATAGATAGATAAAATAAAATACAAAATAAAATAACGGTAATAAAATTTGAGCAAGGTATTTTTAGATTTTATATATGATAAAAGTAGACCTGGGGGCCATAGTTTTGAAGGAAATATGCCCTAGAGGCAATAGTAAAGTTGTTATTTTATATTTGCTTATATCATGATAAATGTTTATTATTCATGTTAGAATTGTATTAACCGGAAACTTGATACATGTGTGAATACATAGACAAAACACCGTGTCCCTAGTAAGCCTCTACTAGACCAGCTCGTTAATCAAAGATGGTTAAGTTTCCTAACCATAGACATATGTTGTCATTTGATGAACGGGATCACATCATTAGGAGAATGATGTGATGGACAAGACCCATCCGTTAGCTTAGCATAATGATCGTTAAGTTTTATTGCTATTGCTTTCTTCATGGCATATACATATTCCTTTGACTATGAGATAATGCAACTCCCGGATACCGGATGAATACCTTGTGTGCTATCAAACGTCACAACATAACTGGGTGATTATAAATATGCTCTATAGGTATATCCGAAGGTGTTTGTTGGGTTGGCATAGATCGAGATTAGGATTTGTCACTCCGAGTATCGAAGAGGTATCTCTGGGCCCTCTCGGTAATGCACATCATAATAAGCCTTGCAAGCAATGTGACTTATGAGTTAGTTGCGGGATGATGTATTACAGAACGAGTAAAGAGACTTGCCGGTAATGAGATTGAACTAGGTACGAAGATACCGACGATCGAATCTCAGGCAAGTAACATACCGATGACAAAGGGAATAACATATGTTGTCATAACGGTTCGACCGATAAAGATCTTCGTAGAATATGTGGGAGCCAATATGAGCATCTAGGCTCCGCTATTGGTTATTGATCGGAGAGGTGTCTCGATCATGTCTACATAGTTCTCGAACCCATAGGGTCCGCATGCTTAACGTTCGATGACGATTTGTATTATATGAGTTATGTGATTTGGTGACCGAATGTTGTTAGGAGTCCCGGATGAGATCACGGACATGACGAGTAGTCTTGAAATGGTCGAGAGGTAAAGATTTATATATTGGATGATAGTATTCGGACACCGAAAGTGTTCCGGAATGTATCGGGTTCATATCGGAGTACCGGGGGGGGTTACTGGAACCCCCCGGGGGAAGATATGGGCCATATGGGCCATAGGAGGTAGGCACACCAGCCCACAAGGGGTGCCCCCCCCCCACAAGGGAGGAGTCCGAATTGGACTAGGGGAGGGGGCGGCGCCCCCCTTTCCTTCTCCCTCTCTCTCTCCTTCCCCCTTTCCCCCTCTGGTAAAAGGAAGCGGGAGGGGGATCCTACTAGGAGCCCAAGTAGGACTCCTCCTACTTGGGGCGCGCCTAGGGCCGGCATCCTCCCCTCTACCTCCTTTATATACGGGGGTGGAGGCGCCTCTAATACACATCAATTGTTCCAAGCCGTGTGCGGGGCCCCCCTCCACAGTTTATGCCTCCGGTCATATTCACGTAGTGCTTAGGCAAAGCCTTGCGTCGATAACTTCACCATCACCGTCACCACGCTGTCGTGCTGACAGAACTCTCCCTCAACACTTTGCTGGATCAAGAGTTCGAGGGATGTCATCGAGCTGAACGTGTGCAGAACTCGGAGGTGCCGTACGTTCAGTGCTTGATCGGTCAGAACGTGAAGAAGTTTGACTACATCCACCGCGTTAATAAATGCTTCTGCTTTCGGTCTACGAGGGTACTTGGACACACTCTCCCCCTCTCGTTGCTATGTATCTCCTAGATAGATCTTGCGTGAGCGTAGGAATTTTTTTGAAATTGCATGCTACGTTCCCCAATAGTGGCATCCAAGCCAGGTCTATGCGTAGATGATATGCACGAGTTGAACACAAAGAGTTTTGGGTGGTGATAGTCATACTGCTTACCACCAACGTCTTATTTTGATTCAGCGGTATTGTTGGATGAAGCGGCCTGGACCAAACCTTACATGACCATGTTCATGAGACCGGTTCCACCGACAGACATGCAACTAGTTTTGCATAAAGGTGGCTGGCGGGTGTCTGTTTCTCCAACTTTAGTTGAATCGAATTTGACTACGGCCGGTCCTTGTTGAAGGTTAAAACAGCAAACTTGATAAATCACCGTTGTGGTTTTGATGCGTAGGTAAGAACGGTTCTTACTAGAAGCCCGTAGCAGCCACGTAAAACTTGCAACAAAAAAGTAGAGGACGTCTAACTTGTTTTTGCAGGGCATGTTGTGATGTGATATGGTCAAGACATGATGTGATATACGTTGTTGTATGAGATGATCATGTTTTGTAAAAGTTATCGGCAACTGGCAGGAGCCTTATGCTTGTCGCTGTATTGTATGAAATGCAAACGCCATGTAATTTATTTACTTTATCACTATGCATTAGTGATAGTTGTAGAAGCAATAATTGGCGAGACGACCACGATGCTACGATGGAGATCAAGGTGTTAAGCTGGTGACGATGGAGATCATGACGGTGCTTTAGAGATGGAGATCAAAGGCACAAGATGATGATGGCCATATCATGTCACATATTTTGATAGTATGTGAAGTTTATCTTTTATACATCTTATTTTGCTTAGTACGGCGGTAGCATTATAAGATGATCCCTTACTAAAATTTCAAAGTATAAGTGTTCTCCCTGAGTATGCACCGTTGCGAAAGTTCTTCGTGCTGAGACACCATGTGATGATCGGGTGTGATAGGCTCTACATTCACATACAACGGGTGCAAGACATTTTTGCACATGCGGAATACTCAGGTTAAACTTGACGAGCCTAGCATGTACAGACATGGCCTCGAAACACTGGAGACCGAAAGGTCGAACGTGAATCATATAGTAGATATGATCAACATAGAGATGTTCACCATTGATGACTACTCCATCTCACGTGATGATCGGACATGGTTTAGTTGATTTGGATCACGTATCATTTAGATGACTTGAGGGACGTCTATCTAAGTGGGAGTTCTTAAGTAATATGATTAATTGAACTTTAATTTATCATGAACTTAGTCCTGATAGTATTTGCAAATTATGTTGTAGATCAATAGCTCGCGTTGTATCTCCCCTATGTTTTTTTGATATGTTCCTAGAGAAAACTAAATTGAAAGATGATAGTGGCAATGATACGGACTGGGTCCATGATCTCAGGATTATCCTCATTGCTGCAGAGAAGAATTATGTCCTTAATGCACCGCTAGGTGACAGACCTATTGCAGGAGCAGATGCAGACGTTATGAACGTTTGGCAAGCTCGATATGATGACTACTTGATAGTTTAGTGCACCATGCTTTACTGCTTAGAACTGGGACTTCAAAAAGGTTTTTAACGCCACGGAGCATATGAGATGTTCCAAGAGCTGAAATTGGTATTTCAGACTCATGCCCGTGCCGAGAGGTATGAGACCTCAGACGAGTACTTTGCTTACAAGATGGAGGAGAATAGCTCAGCTAGTGAGCATGTGCTCTGAATGTCTGGGCACTACAATCGCTTGAATCAAGTGGGAGTTAATCTTCCAGATAAGATTGTGATTGACAGATTCTCTAGTCACTATCACCAAGCTACTAGAACTTCGTGATGAACTATAATATGCAAGGGATGACGAAAATGATTCCCGAGCTCTTCGCGATACTGAAATCAGCGAAGGTAGAAATCAAGAAAGAGCATCAAGTTTTGATGGTTAACAAGACCACTAGTTTCAAGAAAAAGGGAAAAGGAAGGGAACTTCAAGAAGAATGACAAACAAGTTGCCATTCCTGTGAAGAAGCCCAAAGCTAGACCTCAGCCTGAAACTGCGTGCTTCTACTGCAAAGGGAATGGTCACTGGAAGCGGAACTACCCCAAATACTTGGCGGATAAGAAGGATGGCAAAGTGAACAAAGGTATATTTTATATACATGTTATTGGTGTGTACTTTACTAGTGTTCATAGTAACCCCAGGGTATTTGATACCGGTTTAGTTGCTAAGATTAGTAACTCGAAACAGGAGTTGCAAAATGAACAAAGACTAGTTAAGGGCAAGGTGACGATGTGTGTTGGAAGTGATTCCAAAGTTTATAAGATCACCATCGCACACTCCCTCTACCTTCGGGATTTGTGTTGGACCTAAATAAATGTTATTTGGTGTTTGCGTTGAGCATGAATATGATTGGATCATGTTTATTGCGATACGGTTATTCATTTAAGTCGGAGAATAATTGTTATTCTGTTTACATGAATAAAACCTTCTATGGTCATACACCCAATGTAAATGGTTTATTGAATCTCAATCGTAGTGATACACATATTCATAATATTGATGCCAAAAGACACAAAGTTGATAATGATAGTGCAACATATTTGTGGCACTGCCGTTTTGATCATATTGGTGTAAAGCGCATGAAGAAACTCCATGCGGATGGACATTTGGAATCACTTGATTATGAATCATTTGATTCTTGTGAACCATGCCTCATGGGCAAGATGACTAAAACTCCGTTCTCCGGAACAATGGAGCAAGCTAATGACATATTGGAAATAATACATTACCGATGTATGCGATCCAATAGTCTTGAGGCTCGTGGCGGGTATCGTTATTTTCTGACCTTCACAGATGATTTGATAAGATATAGGTATATCTACTTAATGAAACACAAGTCTGAAACATTTGAAAAGTTCAAAGAATTTCAGAATGAAGTGGAGAATCATCGTAACAAGAAAATAAAGTTTCTCTGATCTGATCATGGAGGCAAATATTTGAGTTACGAGTTTGGCCTTCATTTAAAACAATGTGGAATAGTTTCACAACTCACGCCACCCGGAACACCACAGCGTAATGGTGTGCCTGAATGTCGTAACTGTACTTTATTAGATATGGTGCAATGTATGATGTCTCTTACCGATTTACCACTATCGTTTTGGGGTTATGCATTAGAGACAGCTACATTCACTTTAAATAGGGCACCATCTCAATCCATTTAGACGACACCGTATGAACTGTGGTTTGGCAAGAAACCTAAGCCATCGTTTCATAACGTTTGGGGTTGCGATGCTTATGTGAAAAAGCTTCAGCCTGATCGGAGAAGTGCGTCTTCACATGATACCCAAAAGAGACTGTTGGGTACACCTTCTATCACAGATCTGAAGGCAAGAACTTTGTTGCTAAGAATGGATCCTTTTTTAGAGAAGGAGTTTCTCTCGAAAGAAGTGAGTGGGAGGAAAGTAGAACTTCATGAGGTAATTGTACCATCTCTCGAATTGGAAAGTAGATCATCATAGAAAACTGTTCCCGTCATGCCTACACCAACTAGAGAGGAAGCTAATGATAATGATCATCAAACTTCAGATCAAGTTACTACCGAACCTCCTAGGTCAACCAGAGCATGTTCCGCACCAGAGTGGTACGGTAATCCTATTCTGGAAGTCATGTTACTAGACCATGACGAACCTACGAACTATGAAGAAGCGATGATGAGCCCAAATTCCGATAAATGGCTTGAGGCCATGAAATCTGAGATAGGATCCATGTATGAGAACAAAGTATGGACTTTGGTGGACTTGCCCGATGATCAACAAGCCATAGAGAATAAATGGATCTTCAAGAGGAAGACGGATGCTGATGGTAGTGTTACTATCTACAAAGCTTGAATTGTCGCAAAAGGTCTTTCGACAAGTTCAAGGCATTGACTACGATGAGTTTTTCTCACTCGTATCGATGCTTAAGTCTGTCTGAATCATGTTAGCAATTTCCGCGTTTTATGAAATCTGGCAAATGGATATGAAAACTACATTCCTTAATGGATTTATTAAAGAAGAGTTGTATATGATGCAACCAGAAGGTTTTGTCAATCCTAAAGGTGCTAACAAAATGTGCAAGCTCCAGCGATCCATCTATGGACTGGTGCAAGTATCTCGGAGTTAGAATATACGCTTTGATGAGTTTCTCAAAGCATATAGTTTTATACAGACTTGCGGTGAGGCTTGTATTTACAAGAAAGTGAGTGGGAGCACTACAGCCTTTCTCATAAGTATATGTGAATGCCATATTGTTGACCGAAAATGATGTAGAATATTCTGGATAGCATAAAGGAGTGTTTGAAATGAGTTTTTCAAAGAAAGTCCTCGGTGAAGCTGCTTACATATTGGGCATCAAGATCTATAGAGATAGATCAAGACGCTTGATAAGATTTTTCAATGAGTACATACCTTGACAAGATTTTGAAGAAGTTCAAAATGGAACAGTCAAAGAAGGAATTCTTGCCTGTATTGCAAGGTTGAGTAAGACTCAAAACCCGACGACGGTGTAAAATAGAAAGAGAATGAAAGTCATTCCCTATGCCTCAGCCATAGGTTCTATAAAGTATGCTATGCTGTGTACCAGACCTATTGTGTACCTTGCCATGAGTTTGGCAAGGGGTACGATAGTGATCCAGGAGTGGATCACTAGACATTGGTCAAATTTATCCTTAGTTACCTAAGAGGACTAAGGAAATATTTCTCGATTATGGAGGTGATAAAGAGTTCGTCGTAAAGAGTTAAGTCGATGCAAGCTTTTACACCAATCCGGATGACTCTGAGTCTCAATCTGGATACAATTTGAAAGTGGGAGCAATTAGCTAGAGTAGCTCCATGCAGAGCATTGTACACATAGAAAATTTGCAAAATACATACGGCTGGCAGACCCGTTGACTAAAATTCCCTCACAAGGAAAACATGATCACACCTTAGTACTCTTTGGGTGTTAATCACATAGCGATGTGAACTAGATGATTGACTCTAGTAAACCCTTTGGGTGTTAGTCACATGGCAATGTGAACAAATCACATAAAGATGTGAACTATTGGTGTTAAATCACATGACGATGTGAACTAGATTATTGACTCTAGTGCAAGTGGGAGACTGAAGGAAATATGCCCTAGAGGCAATAATAAAGTTGTTATTTTATATTTCCTTATATCATGATAAATGTTTATTATTCATGCTAGAATTGTATTAACCGGAAACTTGATACATGTGTGAATACATAGACAAAACACGGTGTCCCTAGTAAGCCTCTACTAGACTAGCTCGTTAATCAAAGATGGCTAAGTTTCCTAACCATAGACATGTGTTGTCATTTGATGAACGGGATCACATCATTAGGAGAATGATGTGATGGACAAGACCCATCCGTTAGCTTAGCATAATGATCGTTAAGTTTTATTGCTATTGCTTTCTTCATGGCATATACATATTCCTTTGACTATGAGATTATGCAACTCCCGGATACCGGAGGAATACCTTGTGTGCTATCAAACGTCACAACGTAACTGGGTGATTATAAAGATGCTCTACAGGTATCTCCGAAGGTGTTTGTTGGGTTGGCATAGATCGAGATTAGGATTTGTCACTCCGAGTATCGGAGAGGTATCTCTGGGCCCTCTCGGTAATGCACATCATAATAAGCCTTGCAAGCAATGTGACTAATCAGTTAGTTGCGGGATAATGCATTGAACGAGTAAAGAGACTTGCCAGTAACGAGATTGAACTAGGTATGAAGATACCGACGATCGAATCTCGGGCAAGTAACATACCGATGACAAAGGGAATAACGTATGTTGTCATAATAGTTCGAACGAGAAAGATCTTCGTAGAATATGTGGGAGCCAATATGAGCATCCAGGTTCCGCTATTGGTTATTGACCGGAGAGGTGTCCCGGTCATGTCGAACCCGTAGGGTCCGCACGCTTAACGTTTGATGACGATTTGTATTATATGAGTTATGTGATTTGGTGACCGAATGTTGTTTGGAGTCCCGAATGAGATCAGGGACATGACGAGGAGTCTCGAAAAGGTCGAGATGTAAAGATTGATATATTGGATGATAGTATTCAGACACCGGAAGTGTTCCGGAATGTATCAGGTACATATCGGAGTACCGGGGGGGTTACCGGAACCCCCCGGGGGAAGATATGGGCCATAGGAGGGAGGCACACCAGCCCACAAGGGGTGGCGCCTGATACGTCTCCAACGTATCTATAATTTACGAAGTATTCATGCTATTTTATTATCATTCTTCGATGTTTTACAATCATTTTATAGCAACTTTATATCATTTTTGGGACTAACCTATTGACCCAGTGCCAGTTGCTGTTTTTTGTTGTTTTTTACATCGTAGGAAATCAATACCAAACAGAGTCCAAATGGAATGAAACTTCACGGAGATTTTTTATGGATCAGAAGACCAACAGTGGGCCAAAGAAGCACCTGGGGGTGCCCCGAGGGGGGCACAACCCACCAGGGCGCGCCTGGGGGCCCAGGCGCGCCCAGGCGGGTTGTGCCCACCTCGCCGGCCTCCCGCACCCCCTCTTTACCCTATAAATTCACAAATATTCCAAAACCCTTCGAGGTTAACCTAGATCAGAAGTTCCGCCACCGAAAACCAATCTAGACCCCGTTCCGGCACCCTGCCGGAGGGGGGAATCATCTCCGGTGGCCATCTTCATCATCCCGTCGGCCACCACGATGAGGAGGGAGTAGTCCACCCTCGGGGCTGAGGGTTTGTACCAGTAGCTATGTGTTTAATCTCCCTCTCTCATGATCTATATCATGGGTTTGTTAATATAGATGGATCATATGATGTTTCTCCCCTCTATACTCTTGTTGTGATGAATTGAATCTTTACCCTTTGAAGTTTTGTCTTGTCGGATTGAATATTCAGATATGAGAACACATGATGTATGTCTTGTAGTATGAATACTTGAGGTAACAATGGGGTATCGTATTGATTCACTTGATATATGTTTTGGCACTCAACTCGCGGATTCCCGAGGTGACATTGGGGTGATCTATGCATAGGGGTTGATGCACGTTTTTATTATCTTTTCTCCGATAGAAACTTTGGGGACTCTCTGTAGTTTGATATGTCTCCGTCGTATCTACTTTTCCAAACACTTTTGCCCTTGTTTTGGACTCTAACTTGCATGATTTGAATGGAACTAACCCGGACTGACGCTGTTTTCAGTAGACTTTCCATGGTGTTATTTATGTGCAGAAACAAAAGTTCTCGGAATGACCTCAAACTCCACGGAACATCTTTTTGGAAAATATTAAAAATACTGGAAGAAAAATCCACGTCAGGGGGCCCACACCCTGTCCACGAGGGGGGCGCCTGCCCCCCTCGGCGCGCCCCCTGCCTCATGGGCCCCCTGACGCTGCACCGACCTCAACTCCAACTCCATATATTCACTTTCGGGGAGAAAAAAATCAGAGAGAAAGATTCATCGCGTTTTACGATACGGAGCCGCCGCCAAGCCCTAAAACCTCTCGGGAGGGCTGATCTGTAGTCCGTTCGGGGCTCCGGAGAGGGGGATTCATCGCCGTCGTCATCATCAACCATCCTCCATCACCAATTTCGTGATGCTCACCGCCGTGCGTGAGTAATTCCATCGTAGGCTTGCTGGACGGTGATGGGTTGGATGAGATCTATCATGTAATCGAGTTAGTTTTGTTAGGGTTTGATCCCTAGTATCCACTATGTTCTGAGACTGATGTTGCTATGACTTTGCTATGCTTAATGCTTGTCACTAGGGCCCGAGTGCCATGATTTCAGATGTGAACCTATTATGTTTTCATGAATATATGTGAGTTCTTGATCCTATCTTGCAAGTCTATAGTCACCTACTATGTGTTATGATCCGGCAACCCCGAAGTGACAATAATCGGGACCACTCCCGGTGATGACCGTAGTTTGAGGAGTTCATGTATTCACTATGTGTTAATGCTTTGGTCCGGTACTCTATTAAAAGGAGGCCTTAATATCCCTTAGTTTCCATTAGGACCCCGCTGCCACGGGAGGGTAGGACAAAAGATGTCATGCACGTTCTTTTCCATAAGCACGTATGACTATATTCGGAATACATGCCTACATTACATTGATGAATTGGAGCTAGTTCTGTGTCACCCTATGTTATGACTGTTACATGATGAACCGCATCTGGCATAATTCTCCATCACCGATCCAATGCCTACGAGCTTTTCACATATTGTTATCCGCTTATTTACTTTTCCGTTGCTACTGTTACAATTACTACAAAACCCAAAAATATTACTTTTGCTACCGTTACCGTTACTTCCATATTACTTTGCTACTAAATACTTTGCTACAGATACTAAGTTATCGGCTAGAGTATTCAACCCAAATTTATTGATTCGACACAAGGGGAGCCAAAGAATATTCTCAAGTATTAGCAGTTGAGTTGTCAATTCAACCACACCTGGATAACTTAGTATCTGCAGCAAAGTATTTAGTAGCAAAGTAATATGGAAGTAATGGTAACGGTAGCAAAAGTAATATTTTTGGGTTTTGTAGTAATTGTAACAGTAGCAACGGAAAAGTAAATAAGCGGAGAACAATATGTTAAAAGCTCATAGGCATTGGATCGGTGATGGAGAATTATGCCGGATGCGGTTCATCATGTAACAGTCATAACATAGGGTGACACAGAACTAGCTCCAATTCATCAATGTAATGTAGGCATGTATTCCGAATATAGTCATACGTGCTTATGGAAAAGAACTTGCATGACATATTTTGTCCTACCCTCCCGTGGCAGCGGGGTCCTAGTGGAAACTAAGGGATATTAAGGCCTCCTTTTAATAGAGTACCGGACCAAAGAATTAACACATAGTGAATACATGAACTCCTCAAACTATGGTCATCACCGGGAGTGGTCCCGATTATTGTCACTTCGGGGTTGCCGGATCATAACACATATTAGGTGACTATAGACTTGCAAGATAGGATCAAGAACTCACATACATTCATGAAAACATAATAGGTTCAGATCTGAAATCATGGCACTCGGGCCCTAGTGACAAGCATTAAGCATAGCAAAGTCAGAGCAACATCAATCTCAGAACATAGTGGATACTAGGGATCAAACCCTAACAAAACTAACTCGATTACATGATAAATCTCATCCAACCCATCACCGTCCAGCAAACCTACGATGGAATTACTCACGCACGGCAGTGAGTGATACGTCTCCGTCGTATCTACTTTTCCAAACACTTTTGCCCTTGTTTTGGACTCTAACTTGCATGATTTGAATGGAACTAACCCGGACTGACGCTGTTTTCAGCAGACTTTCCATGGTGTTATTTATGTGCAGAAAAAAAGTTCTCGGAATGACCTGAAACTCCACGGAACGTCTATTTGGAAATAATAATAAATCCTTGCAAAAGATGATGACCAGGGCGCCCACACCCTGGCCACGAGGGTGGAGGGCGCGCCCTCCCCCCTAGGGCGCGCCCCCTACCTCGTGGGCCCCCTAGAGCTCCTCCGACCTCAACTCCAACTCTATATATTTGCTTTCGGGGATAAAAAAATCAAAGAGAAGAATTCATCGCGTTTTACGATACGGAGCCACTACCAAGCCCTAAAACCTCTCGGGAGGGCTGATCTGGAGTCCGTTCGGGGCTCCGGAGAGGGGGATTCGTCGCCATCGTCATCATCAACCATCCTCCATCACCAATTTCGTGATGCTCACCGCCGTGCGTGAGTAATTCCATCGTAGGCTTGCTGGACGGTGATGGGTTGGATGAGATCTTTCATGTAATCGAGTTAGTTTTGTTAGGGTTTGATCCCTAGTATCCACTATGTTCTGAGATTGATGTTGCTATGACTTTGCTATGCATAATGCTTGTCACTAGGGCCCGAGTGCCATGATTTCAGATCTGAACCTATTATGTTTTCATGAATATATGTGAGTTCTTGATCCTATCTTGCAAGTCTATAGTCACCTACTATGTGTTATGATCCGGCAACCCCGAAGTGACAATAATCGGGACCACTCCCGGTGATGACCGTAGTTTGAGGAGTTCATGTATTCACTATGTGCTAATTCTTTGTTCCGGTTCTCTATTAAAAGGAGGCCTTAATATCCCTTAGTTTCCATTAGGACCCCGCTGCCACGGGAGGGTTGGACAAAAGATGTCATGCAAGTTCTTTTCCATAAGCACGTATGACTATATTCGAAATACATGCCTACATTACATTGATGAATTGGAGCTAGTTCTGTGTCACCCTATGTTATGATTGTTACATGATGAACCGCATTCGGCATAATTCTCCATCACCAATCCAATGCCTACGAGCTTTTCACATATTTTTCTTCGCTTATTTACTTTCCCGTTGCTACTGTTACAATCACTACGAAACACCAAAAATACTACTTTTTGCTACCGTTACTTTTGTTACCGTTACCACTACTATCATATTACTTTGCTACTAAATACTTTGCTGCAGATACTAAGTTATCCAGGTGTGGTTGAATTGACAACTCAACTGCTAATACTTGAGAATATTCTTTGGCTCCCCTTGTGTTGAATCAATAAATTTGGGTTGAATACTCTACCCTCGAAAACTGTTGCGATCTCCTATACTTGTGGGTTATCAAGACAATTTTCTGGCGCCATTGCTGGGGAGCATAGCTCTATTCTTTGAGTCACTTGGGATTTATATCTGCTGGTCACTATGAAGAACTTGAAAGACGCTAAGACAACAATTTATCCCTCAACTACGAGGGGAGGTAAGGAACTGCCATCTAGCTCTGCACTTGATTCACCTTCTATTTTGAGTAAGCTTGCGACACCTAAACCTGCTTCTGCTATTCGTTATGATATGTCGCATGTTATTGATGATGCCACGTCTACTATGCATGATACTTATGATGAAACTAATTCTATGCTTGATACTACTGTACCCCTTGGTGAATTTCTTGATGAACAAATTGCTAGGGCTAGAGAGAAAGAAATTATTGAAACTGATTATGTTGATGAAAGTGATGATGAAAACTTGCCTGTTATTCCTAAGGGTTATGTTTTTGATAAAGAAGCTTCTTTAGCTATTTTACCTTGCAAAGATAGATATGAGCTCAAGAGATTATTAGCTAAATGGAATCAGCAATCTCTTAATGATAGAATGAGACCTGACCCTGCTTTTGCAACTTCACCTATCTGTGTTACCGATAAGGATTATGAATTCTCTGTTGATCCTAATATAATTACTTTGGTTGAATCTGATCCTTTTCATGGCTATGAATCTGAAACTGTTGTGGCACATCTTACTAAATTAAATGATATAGCCACCTTGTTCACTAATGATGAGAGATCTCGCTACTTTTATATCCTTAAAATATTTCCGTTCTCATTAAAGGGTGATGCTAAGATATGGTTTAATTCCCTTGATCCTGGTTGTGTGCGTAGTCCCCAGGATATGATTTATTACTTCTCTGCTAAATATTTCCCTGCTCGTAAGAAACAAGCTGCTTTAAGGGAAATATACAACTTTGTGCAAATTGAAGAAGAGAGTCTCCCACAAGCTTGGGGGAGGCTTCTCAAGTTACTTAATGCTTTTCCTGATCATCCTCTCAAGAAAAATGAAATACTTTATATCTTTTACAATGGACTAACCGATCCTTCCAGTGATTACCTAGATAGTTGTGCTGGTTCTGTTTTCAGGGAGAGAACACCGGATGAAGCTGAAATCCTATTGAATAATATGTTGACAAATGAAAATAATTAGACACTTCCTGAGCCAGCTCCTGAGCCTATTCCTAAACCAACTCTGAAGAAGAGAGGTGTTCTATTTCTCAGTCCTGAAGATATGCAAGAGGCAAAGAAATCTATGAAAGAAAAAGGTATTAAAGCTGAAGATGTTAAGAATTTACCTCCTATTGAAGAAATACATGGTCTTAATCTACCGCCTGTTGAAGAAACATATGATCTTAATCCATTACCTATTGAAGAACCTCTTCCTATTGTCGAGAAGAAATATGATATTCTTAGTATTGGGGATGTGCATATCCCCGTTGAGGTAACATAGTGTTATTCGAAATTTCTCCGGTTCCATGATTATTCGGAATGAGTTTGTTAACAAGACTTGATCAACCTTGTTAGTGGATTCCTTTTGATGAGCATGAGATGGATGAAACTAGAAGGCACAACCTTCTGTGCCCTCTTTCTACTTTCTGTTATTTAGTTGAAATAAAGTAAAAATAGTATTTTTCTGTCTGTTTTCTGATTTATCCATGCAATATAAAAATACCCCAAAAATAAAAGTTCTCCAAATGTCCTGAAAATGGAATATGATTTTTTCTGGAATATTTTAGAATATCTGGCAGTGAGAACACAGCAGGAGGGGCAAGCACCTGGCCACGAGGGTGGAGGGCGTGCCATACCCCCTGGGCGCGCCCCCTGCCTCGTGGGCCCATGGTGGCCCTCCTCCACTTATTCATGCACCCATACACTCCTTATTCCTCCCACAAACACCAATATCCAGCTCAAGCATGAGTTCTAGCTCATTTTGCTGCAATTTTCGATCTCCTTGCTCAAAGCACCTCTCACAAAACTGCTTGGGGAGATTGTTCCTTGGTATGTGACTCCTCCATTGGTCCAATTAGTTTTTGCTATAGTGCTTTATTCATTGCAAATTTGTGCTGCCTAGGTGACCATGTTCTTGAGCTTGCATGTCAAATTTATATGGTTCCAAGTAGTTCTAATGCATGATATAGTCTCTAGGCATTTGTAGGAGTAGTTGCTATCAATTTTATTGAGGTTGGTTCACTTTTATTTGAAGTTACTAAAAAATTCAGAAATTTCTCAGAGGAAGAAATATGCTTAGGAAAATGTTCCAAGGTGGTTCTTCAAGGAAGCAATGACCCAGGCTTGCAATGCGTGATGCTGACGAGGAGCCACCAAGGGACGCTCCAGTGTGGCCCTGTGAATGGCCTTCAGAAAATTTTATGGATCGAGCGGGAATCAAGGAAGAATTTAACGCATATTTGCGTAACACCGATCTTGTGAGCTTTGAGGCAGAAAAATGCTGCCAGCACCACTATCTCACTAGTACATTTGTGAGGAGGTTTGAATTTTCATCTTCACGTAATTCTCCAACTGTCCTGTTTGATCTTTATGAAAAATCTTATACCATGGACTTAGAGGATTTTACTTCTGGTTGCAAACTTCCACAATGGGGTAGTGTTAGTGAACCCCGTAAATCTGAATTTAGAAACTTTCTTGCTGGTATAACCGTGGGGGAATCTAGAGATATAGCACAAGCTACCATAGGGAGCATTCATTTTCCTGCTATACATTATTTTGCTCTCTTCATAGGTAGGTGCATAAATGGTAAAGATGAAGCATGTCACATGTGTGTCCCTGATCTCAGTATTCTTAGGAGTGCTGTGTTAGGAGACCAAACTTATAACTTGGGAGCCATTGTTGCACGTAGGTTGCATAATAATAGATTTAATGGAGATTTCTTTGGAGGAATTTATGCAACCCGCTTAGCTGATTTTCTTGGTGTGGACGTTCGTGAGGATGACATTGAGTTGCCTCCTACTTATTTAGACTATAATTCTATGGTCTACCACCAGTTTGTCGAGAGGAATGAATCACCTCTCCGATATCGTTTATCTTTGACAGACGTCATGATGTCCGTATTACTCTCCCTGCTCCTGCCTTCTTTGATTATCGGGCAAAAGGAAGACATTTTATTACCAGAGAGGAGGCAGATGAGTACGAGAGGAGGGCGGAGGCAGCTCGCCGCCACGCTGCAGCTCAGGAGGCGATAACCGCTGCATCGCAGTACGACCCCAGCTACACCTACGGATATCCGCCAGGCCATCCTTGGCAATGAACCAACTTAGGCCAAAAGCCTAAGCTTGGGGGAGTATGTATTTCCCACCGACATTACATTTATGTTCACACACACTCATTGCTATATGTCGGTGCTCATACTTTTTCATTGTAATATCCATGCTAGTTTATTTTCTTTTTCCTGCTTTCTTCTTGTGTGTTCAATAAACTTTAAGAAAAACAAAAAAATTAGTGTAGTTTTTAGTTAGTTTACTTTTCTTGCTGTAGTAGTAATAATTAAAAAGAAAACCCAAAAATATTTCCCGTTCTTCTTTTGCTTGTTGGGAGCTTTCCCGTGTAAAAAGTTTTTATTTCTTTTCTTTTCTTTGGGGGTCAATAGGAGAAGACCATGATTAAATTGTTGAAGTGGCTCTTATATGCATTATTGTTGATTTAACCAGGAGCCCATATTTCCTTGTCTTCTCCTGTTTATTGAATGCTCGCAGATTCCAGCTTAGTCCAATGCACGTGCACTCTTATTATATTCACATCGTTCGGTCGTGCAAGTGAAAGGCAATTATGACGATATATGATGGACTGACTGAGATGAGAAAAGCCGGTATGAAGTCGACCTCTCTTGTTTTTGTAAATATGATGAGTTCATCGTTCCTGATTCAGCTTATTATGAATAAACATGCTTGCAATGACAATTAGAGATCATAGTTGCTCGTGCCATGCTTGATTAGCTATGAGTTATAATGGTTTACCTTGCGTGCCAACATGCTATTAAAATGGTTGTGATGTGGTATAGTGGGGTGGTATCCTCCTTTGAATCATTTAAGTGACTCGACTTGGCACATGTTCACACATGTAGTTGAAACAAATCAACATAGCCTTCACGATATTTATGTTCATGGTGGATTATATCCTGCTCATGCTTGCACTCAATGTTTATTAATTTTAATGCATGTTCATGATTGTTGTCGCTCTCTAGTTGGTCGCTTCCCAGTCTTTTGCTAGCCTTCACTTGTACTAAGCGGGAATACTGCTTGTGCATTCAATCCCTTAAACCCCAAAGTTATTCCATATGAGTCCACCATACCTTCCTATATGCGGTACTTACCTGCCTTACCAAGTAAATTTGTATGTGCCAAACTCTAAACCTTCAAATAAACATTCTGTTTTGTATGCTCGAATAGCTCATGTATCAACTAGGGCTGCCCTTATCTTCCATGTTAGGCGGGTTATTCTCAAGAGGAGTGGACTCCGCTCCTCATTCACGAGAAAATGGCTGGTCTCCGGGATGCCCAGTCACATGCTTTATGCAAACTAAATCAAAATAATTGCAAACAAAACTCCCCCTGGGACTGTTGCTAGTTGGAGACACTCGTTGTTTCGAGCAAGTCATGGATTGATGCTTGTTGGTGGAGGGGGAGTATAAACTTTACCATTCTCTTTGGGAACCGCCTATAATGTGTGTAGCATGGAAGATATCGCCATCTCTTAGTTGTTATGTTGACAATGAAAGTATGCCGCTCAAAATATTATTTATCTCTATTTCAAAACCGAGCTCTGGCACCTCTACAAATCCCTGCTTCCCTCTGCGAAGGGCTTATCTATTTACTTTTATGTTGAGTCATCACCCTCTTATTAAAAAGCACTAGCTGGAGAGCGCAGCTGTCATTTGCATTCATTACTATTAATTTATATTGGGTATGACCATGATTGGATCTCTTTTACCATGAATTACAATGTCTAGTCAGTCCTTGATCTTTAAAGGTGCTCTGCATTTATGTTTTGCGGTCTCGGAAAGGGCAAGCGAGATACCATCCTGTTATATCATATTATGATTGTTTTGAGAAAGTGTTGTCATCCAAGATTTATTATTATCGCTCGCTAGTTGATTATGCCATTGATATGAGTAAACATGAGACCTAAGAGTTATTGCAAGTGTGGTTAGTCATAATCTTTGCTGAAAACTTGAATGCTGGCTTTACATATTTACAACAACAAGAGCAACCAGAGTTTGTAAAAGTTTTTCTTTATCACTTTTAGTTTATCAACTGAATTGCTTGAGGACAAGCAAAGGTTTAAGCTTGGGGGAGTTGATACGTCTCCGTCGTATCTACTTTTCCAAACACTTTTGCCCTTGTTTTGGACTCTAACTTGCTTGATTTGAATGGAACTAACCCGGACTGACGCGGTTTTCAGCAGACTTTCCATGGTGTTATTTATGTGCAGAAACAAAAGTTCTCGCAATGACTTGAAACTCCACGGAACTTCTATTTGGAAATAATAAAAAATCCTTGCAAAAGATGAAGACCAGGGGGCTCACACCCTGGCCACGAGGGTGGAGGGCGCGCCCTCCCCCCTAGGGCGCGCCCCCTACCTCGTGGCCCCCCTGGATCTCCTCCGACCTCAACTCCAACTCTATATATTTGCTTTCGGGGAGAAAAAAATCAGAGAGAAGAATTCATCGCGTTTTACGATACGGAGCCGCCGCCAATCCCTAAAACCTCTCGTGAGGGCTGATCTGGAGTCCGTTCGGGGCTCCGGAGAGGGGGATTCGTCGCCATCGTCATCATCAACCATCCTCCATCACCAATTTCATGATGCTCACCGCCGTGCGTGAGTAATTCCATCGTAGGCTTGCTGGACGGTGATAGGTTGGATGAGATCTATCATGTAATCGAGTTAGTTTTGTTAAGGTTTGATCCCTAGTATCCACTATGTTCTGAGATTGATGTTGCTATGACTTTGCTATGCTTAATGCTTGTCACTAGGGCCCGAGTACCATGATTTCAGATTTGAACCTATTATGTTTTCATGAATATATGTGAGTTCTTGATCCTATCTTGCAAGTCTATAGTCACCTACTATGTGTTATGATCCGGCAACCCCGAAGTGACAATAACCGGGACCACTCCCGGTGATGACCATAGTTTGAGGAGTTCATGTATTCACTATGTGCTAATGCTTTGTTCCGGTTCTCTATTAAAAGGAGGCCTTAATATCCCTTAGTTTCCATTAGGACCCCGCTACCACGGGAGGGTAGGACAAAAGATGTCATGCAAGTTCTTTTCCATAAGCACGTATGACTATATTCAGAATACATGCCTACATTACATTGATGAATTGGAGCTAATTCTGTGTCACCCTATGTTATGATTGTTACATGATGAACCGCATTCGGCATAATTCTCCATCACTGATCCAATGCCTACGAGCTTTTCACATATTGTTCTTCGCTTATTTACTTTCCCGTTGCTACTGTTACAATCACTACAAAACACCAAAAATACTACTTTTTGCTACCGTTACTTTTGTTACCGTTACCACTACTATCATATTACTTTGCTACTATATACTTTGCTGCAGATACTAAGTTATCCAGGTGTGGTTGAATTGACAACTCAACTGCTAATACTTGAGAATATTCTTTGGCTCCCCTTGTGTCGAATCAATAAATTTGGGTTGAATACTCTACCCTCGAAAACTGTTGCGATCCCCTATACTTGTGGGTTATCAGTGAGCATCATGAAATTGGTGATGGAGGATGGTTGATGATGATGACGGCGACGGATTCCCCTCTCCGAAGCCCCGAACGGACTCCAGATCAGCCCTCCCGAGAGAGTTTAGGGCTTGGCGGCGGCTTCGTATCGTAAAACGCGATGAATCCTTCTCTCTGATTTTTTTCCCTGAACACGAATATATGGAGTTGGAGTTGAGGTCGGTGGAGCAACAGGGTGCCCACGAGGCAGGGGGGCGCGCCCAGGGGGGCAGGCGCACCCCCACCCTCATGGACAGGTGGTGGGCCCCCTGGCCTTGATTCTTTCGCCACTATTTTTAATATTTTCCAAAAATAAGTTCCGTGGAGTTTCAGGTTATTCCGAGAACTTTTGTTTCTGCACATAAATAACACCATGGCAATTCTACTGAAAACAGCGTCAGTCCGGGTTAGTTCCATTCAAATCATGCAAGTTAGAGTCCAAAACAAGGGCAAAAGTGTTTGGAAAAGTAGATACGACGGAGACATATCAACTCCCCCAAGCTTAAACCTTTGCTTGTCCTCAAGCAATTCAGTTGATAAACTGAAAGTGATAAAGAAAAACTTTTACAAACTCTATTTGCTCTTGTTGTTGTAAATATGTAAAGCCAGCATTCAAGTTTCCAGCAAAGATTATAACTAACCACATTCACAATAACACTTAGGTCTCATGTTTACTCATATCAATGGCATAATCAACTAGCGAGCAATAATAATAAATCTCGGATGATAACACTTCCTCAAAACAATCATAATATGATATAACAAGATAGCATCTCGCTAGCCCTTTCTGAGACCGCAAAACATAAATGCAGAGCACCTTTAAAGATCAAGGACTGACTAAACATTGTAATCCATGGTAAAAGAGATCCAGTGATAGTCATACCCAATATAAATTAATAGTAATGGATGCAAATGACAGCACTGCTCTCCAGCTGGTGCTTTTTAATAAGAGGGTGATGACGCGGCATGAAAGTAAATAGATAGGCCCTTCGCAGAGGGAAGCGGGGATTTGTAGAGGTGCCAGAGCTCGATTTTAAAGCATAGATAAATAATAATTTGAGCGGCATACTTTCATTGTCAACAGAACAACCAAGAGATGGCGATATCTTCCATGCTACACACATTATAGGCGGTTCCCAAACAGAATGGTAAAGTTTATACTCCCCCTCCACCACAAGCATCAATCCATGGCTTGCTCGAAACAACGAGTGCCTCCAACTAACAACAGTCCCGGGGGGAGTTTTGTTTGCAATTATTTTGATTTGATTTGCATAAAGCATGGGACTGGGCATCCCGGTGACCAGCCATTTTCTCGTGGGTGAGGAGCGGAGTCCACTCCTCTTGAGAATAACCCGCCTAACATGGAAGATACGGACTGCCCTAGTTGATACATGAGCTATTCGACCATACAAAACAGAATTTCATTTGAAGGTTTAGAGTTTGGCACATACAAATTTACTTGGAACGGCAGGTAGATACCGCATATAGGAAGGTATTGGTGAACTCATATGGAATAACTTTGGGGTTTAAGGGATTGGATGCACAAGCAGCAATCCCGCTTAGTACAAGTGAAGGCTAGCAAAAGACTGGGAAGCGACCAACTAGAGAGCGACAACAGTCATGAACATGCATTAAAATTAATAAACATTGAGTGCAAGCATGAGTAGGATATAATCCACCATGAACATAAATATCGTGAAGGCTATGTTGATTTGTTTCAACTACATGTGTGAACATGTGCCAAGTCGAGTCACTTAAATCATTCAAAGGAGGATACCACCCCATCATACCACATCACAACCATTTTAATAGCATGTTGGCACGCAAGGTAAAGCATTATAAATCATAGCTAATCAAGCATGGCACGAGAAACTATAATCTCTAATTGTCATTGCAAACATGTTTATTCATAATAGGCTGAATCAGGAACGATGAACTAATCATATTTACAAAAACAAGAGAGGTCGAGTTCATACCAGCTTCTCCCATCTGAATCAGTCCATCATATATTGTCATAATTGCCTTTCACTTGCACGACCGAACGATGTCAATAATAATAATAGTGCACGTGCATTGGACTAAGCTGGAATCTGCGAGCATTCAATAAACAGGAGAAGACAAGGCAATATGGGCTCTTGGGTAATTCAACAATAATGCATATAAGAGTCTCTTCAACATTTTAATTATGGTCTTCTCCTATCGACCCCCAAAGAAAAGAAAAGAAATAAAACTATTTACACGGGAAAGCTCCCAACAAGCAAAAGAAGAACGGGAAATATTTTTGGGTTTTCTTTTTAATTATTACTACTACAGCAAGAAAGGTAAACTAACTAAAAGCTACAACTAATTTTTTTTTTGGTTTTTCTTAATGTTTATCAAACACACAAGAAGAAAGCAAGAAAAACAAAGTAAACTAGCATGGATAATAAAATGAAAAAGTATGAGCACCGACATCTAGCAATGCGTGTGTGAACATAAATGTAATGTCGGTGAGAAATACGTACTCCCCCAAGCTTAGGCTTTTGGCCTAAGTTGGTCTATGGCCACAGCTGGCCTGGCGGATATCCAAAGTTATAGTTGGGGTCGTACTGAGATGAAGCGGCTATTGCACCATGGGCTGCGGCATGGAGTCGGGCTGTCTCAGCCCTCCTCTCGTACTCGTTTGCCTCCTCTCTGGTTATAAAATATCTCCCTTTCGCCTCCTCACAAAGGAATCAGTGAGATAGTGGTACTGACGGCACTTATCTTCCTCAATGCTCACAAGATCAGCGTTACACACATATGCGTTAAATTCTTCCTTGATTCCTGCTCGATCCATGAAGTCCTCTGAAGGCCATTCACAAGCCCGCACTTGAGCTTTCCTTGGTGGTTCATCGTCGGCATCGCGCATTGCGAGCCGGGGTCCTTGCTTCCTTGAAGAACCACCTTGGTACATTTTCCTAAACATATTTCTTCCTCTGAAAAATTTCTGAAAATTTTAGTAACTTCAAATAAAAGTGAACCAAGCTCAACAAAATTGATAGCAGCTATTCCTACAAGTGCCTAGAGACTATATCATGCATTAGAACTACTTGGAACCATATAAATTTGACATGCAAGCTCAAGAACATGGTCACCTAGGCAGCACAAATTTGCAATGAATAAAGCACTAGAACAAAAACTAATTGGACCAATAGAGGAGTCACATACCAAGGAACAATCCCCCAAAGCAGTTTTGTGAGAGGTGCTTTGAGCAAGGAGATCGAAAATCGCAGCAAAATGAGCTAGAACTCGTGCTTGAGCTGGATGGTGATTTTTTTGGGAGGAAGAAGAAGTGTGTGGGTGCAGGAGAAAGTGGAGGGGAGCCACCATGGGCCCATGAGGCAGGGGGCGCGCCCTGGACCCTCGTGGCCAAGTGCTTGCTCCCCCTGCTGTGTTTTCAGTGCCAGATGTTCTCAAATATTCCAGAAAAATCATATTAAATTGGCAGGTCATTTGGAGAACTTTTATTTTCGGGGTATTTTTATATTGCACGGATAATTCAGAAAACTGACAGAAAATACTATTTTTACTTTATTTCAACTAAATAACAGAAAGTAAAAGGAGGGTACAGAAGGTTGTGCTTTCTAATTTCATCCATCCCATGCTCATCGAAAGGAATCCACTAACAAGGTTGATCAAGTCTGGTTAACAAACTCATTCCGAATAACATGGAACCGGAGAAGTTTCGAATAACACTATGTTACCTCAACGGGGATATGCACATCCCCAATAATAAGAATATCATATTTCTTCTTGACAGTAGGTAGAGGAAATTCAAACCCTCCAAAAATAATTGATGGAATTTTTCCAATTGAATTGATACTGTGGACCTGAGGTTGTTTCCTCGGAAAGTGTACCGTATGCTCATTACCATTAACATGAAAAGTGACATTGCCCTTGTTGCAGTCAATAATAGCCCCTGCAGTATTCAAAAATGGTCCTCCAAGAATAATAGACATACTATCGTCCTCGGGAATATCAAGACTAACAAAGTCTGTTAAAATAGTAACGTTTGCAACCACAACAGGCACATCCTCACAAATACCGACAGGTATAGCAGTTGATTTATCAGCCATTTGCAAAGATATTTCAGTAGGTGTCAACTTATTCAAGTCAAATCTACGATATAAAGAGAGAGGCATAACACTAACACCGGCTCCAAGATCACATAAAGCAGTTTTAACATAATTTCTTTTAATGGAGCATGGTATAGTTGGTACTCCTGGATCTCCAAGTTTCTTTGGTATTCCACCCTTAAAAGTGTAATTAGCAAGCATGGTGGAAATTTCAGCTTCCGGTATCTTTCTTTTATTAGTAACAATTTCTTTCATATACTTAGCATAAGGATTCATTTTGAGCATATCAGTTAATCGCATACGCAAGAAGATAGGTCTAATCATTTCAGCAAAGCGCTCAAAATCCTCATCATACTTTTTCTTGGATGGTTTGGGAGGAAAAGGCATGGGTTTCTGAACCCATGATTCTCTTTCTTTACCGTGTTTCCTAGCAACAAATTCTCTCTTATAATAACGTTGATTCTTTGATTGTGGGTTATCAAGATCAACAGCAGGTTCAATTTCTACATCATTGTCATTACTAGGTTGAGCATCAACATGAACATCATCAATAATATTATCACTAGGTTCATGTTCATTACCAAATTGTGTTTCAGCATCAGAAACAGAAATATCATTGGGATTCTCAGGTGGTTCAGCAATAGGTTCACTAGAAGCATGCAAAGTCCTATCATTTTTGTTGTTCTTCTTTTTAGAAGAACTAGGTGTATCAACATTATTTCTCTAAGAGTCCTACTCAATTCTCTTAGGGTGGCCTTCAGGATACGAAGGTTCCTGAGTCATTTTACCGGTTCTAGTAGCCACTCTAACAGCATAGTCATTATTCTTACTATTCAATTCATCGAGCAAATCATTCTGAGCTTTAAGTACTTGTTCTACTTGAGTGGTGACCATAGAAGCATGTTTACTAATGAGTTTAAGTTCACCTTTAACTCTAGACATATAATCACCCAAGTGTTCAAGCATATCGGAATTGTATTTCAATTGTCTACCAAAATAAGCATTAAAGTTTTCTTGTTTAACAATGAAATTGTCAAACTCATCTAATCATTGTCTAGCAGACTTATAACGAGGGATATCACCTTCATCAAATCTATAGAGAGAATTTACCTTTACTACCTGTGTCGGGTTATCAAGACCATGAGTTTCTTCAATAGGTAATGGATTAAGATCATATATTTCTTCAACAGGCGGTAAATTAAGACCATGTATTTCTTCAATAGGAGGTAAATTCTTAACATCTTCAGCTTTAATACCCTTTTCTTTCATAGATTTTTTTGCCTCTTACATATCTTTAGGACTGAGAAATAGAACACCCCTCTTCTTCGGAGTTGGTTTAGGAATAGGCTCAGGAGTTGGCTCAGGAAGTGTCCAATTATTTTCATTGGTCAACATATTATTCAATAGAATTTCAGCTTCATCCGGTGTTCTTTCCCTGAAAACAGAACCAGCACAACTATCCAGGTAATCTCTGGAAGCATCAGTTAGTCCATTATAAAAGATATCAAGTATTTCATTTTTCTTGAGAGGATGATCAGGCAAAGCATTAAGTAATTGGAGAAGCCTCCCCCAAGCTTGTGGGAGACTCTCTTCTTCAATTTGCACAAAATTATATATTTCCCTTAAAGCAGCTTGTTTCTTATGAGCAGGGAAATATTTAGCAGAGTAGTAATAAATCATATCCTGGGGACTACGCACACAACCAGGATCAAGAGAATTGAACCATATCTTAGCATCACCCTTTAATGAGAACGAAAATATTTTAAGAATATAAAAGTAGCAAGTTCTCTCATCATTAGTGAACAGGGTGGCTATATCATTTAATTTAGTAAGATGTGCCACTACAGTTTCAGATTCATAGCCATAAAAAGGATCAGACTCAACCAAAGTAATTATATTAGGATCAATGGATAATTCATAATCCTTATCAGTAACAAAGATAGGTGAGGTAGCATATGCAGGATCATATTTCATTCTAGCATTCAGAGTTTTTTGTTTCAGCTTAGCTAATAATTTCTTAAGATCACTTCTATCATTGCAAGCAAGAAAGTCTCTTTTAGTTTCTTCATCCATAACATAGCCCTCAGGCACAACATGTAATTCATATTTATTAGGGGGAGAGTCTTCATCATCACTATCATCAATATTATCAATTTCAATAATTTCATTCTCTCTAGCCCTAGCAAGTTGTCCATCAAGAAATTCACCAAGTGGCACAGTAGTATCAAGCATACAAGTAGTTTCATCATAAGTATCATGCATAGCAGAAGTGGCATCATCAATAACATGCGACATATCAGAATTAATAGCAGAAGCAGGTTCAGGTGTCGCAAGCCTACTCAAAACAGAAGGTGAATCAAGTGCAGAGCTAGATGGCAGTTCCTTACCTCCCCTCGTAGTTGAGGGATAAATTTTTGTTTTCTCGTCTTTCAAGTTCCTCATAGTGACCAGCAGATATAAATCCCAAGTGACTCAAAGAATAGAGCTTCTGCTCCCCGGCAACGGCGCCAGAAAATAGTCTTGATAACCCACAAGCATAGGGGATCGCAACAGTTTTCGAGGGTAGAGTATTCAACCCAAATTTATTGATTCGACACAAGGGGAGCCAAAGAATATTCTCAAGTATTAGCAGTTGAGTTGTCAATTCAACCACACCTGGATAACTTAGTATCGGTAGCAAAGTATTTAGTAGCAAAGTAATATGGAAGTAACGGTAACGGTAGCAAAAGTAATATTTTTGGGTTTTGTAGTAATTGTAACAGTAGCAACGGAAAAGTAAATAAGCGGAGAACAATATGTGAAAAGCTCGTAGGCATTGGATCGATGATGGAGAATTATGCCGGATGTGGTTCATCATGTAACAGTCATAACATAGGGTGACACAGAACTAGCTCCAATTCATCAATGTAATGTAGGCATGTATTCCGAATATAGTCATACGTGCTTATGGAAAAGAACTTGCATGACATCTTTTGTCCTACCCTCCCGTGGCAGCGGGGTCCTAATGGAAACTAAGGGATATTAAGGCCTCCTTTTAATAGAGAACTGGAACAAAGCATTAGCACATAGTGAATACATGAACTCCTCAAACTATGGTCATCACCGGGAGTGGTCCTGATTATTATCACTTCGGGGTTGCCGGATCATAGCACATAGTAGGTGACTATAGACTTGCAAGATAGGATCAAGAACTCACATATATTCATGAAAACATAATAGGTTCAGATCTGAAATCATGGCACTCGGGCCCTAGTGACAATCATTAAGCATAACAAAGTCATAGCAACATCAATCTCAGAACATAGTGGATACTAGGGATCAAACCCTAACAAAACTAACTCGATTACATGATAAATCTCATCCAACCCATCACCGTCCAGCAAGCCTACGATGGAATTACTCACGCACGGTGGTGAGCATTATGAAATTGGTGATGGAGGATGGTTGATGGTGACGACGGCGACGGATTCCCCTCTCCGGAGCCCCGAACGGACTCCAGATCAGCCCTCCTGAGAGAGTTTAGGGCTTGGCGGCGGCTCCGTATCGTAAAACGTGATGAATCCTTCTCTTTGATTTTTCCCCCGAACACGAATATATGGAGTTGGAGTTGAGGTCGGTGGAGCAACAGGGGGCCCACGAGGCAGGGGGGCGTGCCCCCACCCTCATGGACAGGTGGTGGGCCCCCTGGCCTTGATTCTTTCGCCAATATTTTTAATATTTTCCAAAAATAAGTTCTGTGGAGTTTTAGCTAATTCCGAGAACTTTTGTTTCTGCACATAAATAGCACCATGGCAATTCTGCTGAAAACAGCGTCAGTCCGGGTTAGTTCCATTCAAATCATGCAAGTTAGAGTCGAAAACAAGGGCAAAAGTGTTTGGAAAAGTAGATACGATGGAGACGTATCAATAAACCTTAGGTCATCCACTTGAGGGAAAATTGCTATTGTCCTACAAAACTCTGCGCTTGGAGGCCCAACACGAGCCTACAAGAATAAAGTTGCGTAGTAGACATCAAGCTCTTTTCTGGCACCGTTGCCGGGGAGGTGAATGCTTGAAGGTATATCTTTAGATCTTGCAATTTAATCTTTTAGTTTCTTGTTTATCACTAGTTTGGTCTATAAAAGAAAACTGCATAAAAAATGGAATTTAGGTTGCATCATATTATTGATCATCTTTATAATATTTTTCTTGAAAATGATGGTTCGGAAAATTGTGCTCAATTGTTAGAAGAAGAAGTCAATAAAATGCTTGGCACAAAATATTTGAATGATGAGCATGATTGCAATGTTGTTAGTATGAATTCTTTGGATATCCAAAATGCTAATGATGATTGCACAAGTCATGACAAAAATGTTTCTTATAAGCATGTCACTTTTTGCAGAGTGAATTGGGAGTGCAATTGCACACCAAAAAGGGAAGATAGATTTTGTAAGAAGCATAAATATTTAGAAACAAAAAAGTTGCAAGAGAGGCTAGATGACTGTGCTGAAAGATTTAATTTTTTTCGCCATCCTTGTGAACTTTGCAATGAATGTGGTCATTTAAATACCCAATGAAAATTCTTTCATGATCAAACCGTGTCCAAAAATTGTGATAACTTGATTACCCTTGAGCATCATAAAGAGCTTAGTCTTCTTTTGGGGTATGAAGAAATAAAACGTATAACTAAGGGTATTCCAAAATTTAATCTCGAGAGATTTCTTGATTTTGATTTAGAGGAAATTTATATGTTTTGTGCGGTAAATTGCATTGATAATCCTTATATTGCCAACTATCTAAAGTCAAGAAAACAAATAGAATATGAAGAGAGTACTAATGAAAGGGAAATTTCCCAATACTCTCCTAGTGTTTATTATGATGAATCAGGTAACGAGGGGGAGCTTCCTATCCAACCAATCTCATCAATAAGAAGCTTGAAAAGATTAATTAAACCCACACATGATGTGGTGAAGAAGAAGAAAGGAAGAAAGAATAGAGGTAAAAAGGTATCTCTCCCAAATAGTGTTGCTCCTATTATTGTTGTGCCTCATGAAAATGAATCAAAAATAATTGTGGAAGATGATGCACTTGATGATGATTTTGTTATGCCTATTGCTTGTTGTGATGATTATGATTGGGAAGATAATGATACTTCTTATAATCTTGGAAATCTTTTTGGCACCAACTTGGGAAATTATGATGATAGCAATTGTTATACCGTAGGTGCTATTCATACTATTAATGATGAGAGTTATTATGCTTATGATATGCCAAGCCACAAGCTTGGGGATGCTATGTTTGATGAGAATGACATGTTTGAGAATTTATTTGCTGTAATTAATGTTTGTCCCAAGCTTGGGGATGCTATGTTTAATGAAGATGATCTTTTTAGTCCCCCTACTTTGAATGATCAAACTTTCTATGATGGTTGCATGCCTCCTATCTATGATGAGAACAAAGTTGCTACTTATGATGATTATTGTGATGATACTTATGTTATAAAAAGTAGTGATAATTATTGTCATGATTTTGAATACCCTTTTACTGAACATTACTCTTTTAATTAGGGAACAATTTATAGTATTCGAGTTTCCTATGATACTCCCACTATTATGAATGAGAATAAATTTGCTTATGTGGAGAGTAATAAATTTTCTATGCTTTTGTGTCATGAAAAGAATACTTTATGTAATGGTTATATTGATGAATATATTCATGATGCTATTGAAAATTATTATGAGAGAGGAACTTATGATTCATGATGCTCTCCTTATGTTTCAATTCTTATCTTTTATGCAAGCATCATTGAAATCATCATGCCTAGCTAAAAGGCATTAAAGAAAGGCGCTTGTTGGGAGACAACCCAACACTTTTACCTACTGTTTTTATGTGTTAACATGATTAAGCTACTATAGTAATCATGTTTTATTCCTTTTGTTTCAATAAAGTGCCAAGTAAAGCCTTTGGGATCATGTTGGGTGATAGTTGATTTGACCCTGCTGAAAAACAGAAACTTTTGTGCTCACGAAAATAAGTCTCATTTTTAAAATAAAAGTGCTTTTGAGTTGATTATTTTTGCAGAAGTTTAATATACAAATTTCTCACGTGGTCCTAATTTTTTCATAATTTTTTGAGTAGCAGAACTATGGTTTGAGTACATATTACTACAGACTGTTCTGTTTTTGACAGATTCTATTTTCAATGCATAGTTTGCTTGTTTTCTAGTTTATATGGCTTATATTGCTCAATATAAATTATGGAAATGATATGCTACAGTAGGCATTGTGTGGAAAAAATTATGAATCTTGTCTTTGACAATACCAAAGTGAAATGATTTGCTCTTTATCATACTAACCTATCTCACGAAGTTCCGTTAAGTTTTGTGTGATTGAAGTTTTCAAGTTTTGGGTGAGATAACGATATGAGGAGAATAAGGAGTGACAAGACCCTAAGCTTGGGGATGCCCAAGGAACGCCAACTTAATATCCAAGGAAGATCCAAGCAATTAAGCTTGGGGATGCCCCGGAAGGCATCCCCTCTTTCGTCTCCAACATTATCGGTAACCTTACTTGGAGCTATATTTTTATTCATCACATGATATGAGTTTTACTTGGAGCGCCATTTTATTTTGTTAGGATTTGCTTGCTGTTATTTAGAATAATGTTTTGCATCTTTTATTTCAATAAAAGTAGCATTGATAGCCTTTTGTCATGCTTATCTTGCAAGTATACATGTTGCTGTTTGAAAACAGAAAGTTTATCGGTGTTGCAAAAATTCCCGAGGAAAGTCAGAAGGTGATAAAATGTTGAAACTTTTTGCATAATAAGCTCTGATAAATTTTCTACAGTATGGTAGAATTTCATAATGTTTGGAGTTGAATAAGTATTGATACTCTTGCATTATTTACAGACTATACTGTTTGGCAGATTGCTGTTATGTTTGCATTGTTTGCATATGTTCGCTTGTTTAATGATTCTATTTGAGGATAGGAGTATTAAATATGCAGAGGAATTTAGTATGCAATTTTGAATAATAATTTTAGTGATTTCCTATAGTATAGAATGATAAGGTTTTTGCATTGGTTTATACTAACTTATCTCACGAGTTCTTGTTGAGTTTTGTGTGGATGAAGCTTTTGAGATTTAGGAAAACCGTGATATGAGAGGAATTAAGGAGACACAAGAGCTCAAGCTTGGGGATTCCCAAGGCACCCCAAGATAATATTTCAAGAAGTCTCAAGCATCTAAGCTTGGGGATGCCCCGGTAGGCATCCCACCTTTCTTCTTCAACAATTATCGGTTAGTATCGGTTGAGCCGAAGTTTTTTGCTTCTTCACATGAGTTGTGCTATTCTTAGAATGTCATTTTATTTTTGTTTTACTTGCTATTGTAATAAAATACTTAGATCTGAAAGTTTTTAAATAAAATAGAGTCCTCAAATAGTTGCCAAGGAGGCTAAGTAAGCGGCATTCACATCCCGTCAACGAAGCTCTTTTCTTTGGAATTGCTCTTGTGCTTCACTTATAGCCTATGAGTAAATTGTTGAATAAATTGAATGTCATGAAGTTGAAATCATATGATGCCTAGTGGTAGCTTCACATTGGGTTTAGAAAGTGAAATCTTTTGAGGCTTGACAATCACAATTTTGGTCATACAAGCAATTCACGAATAATTAGTATAAGGAAGAGAACTTTCGCATGCAAATACACTATCCTGGAAATCTTTTGTGATTGTGAGCCCCCATCAAAATATTATATGCCAAAATTGTTGACATTGGACAAGGAAGACAATGTAATGATTTATGTTTGTTCTTATTCACATAGAAGTTATATTGTCATAGATCCTTCAACATGTGGTGCTTGCCCCCCATCTTTGCTAGCCAAAAATTCCGCACCAAGTAGAGATACTACTTGGGCATCCAAAAACCCTTAAACCCAAATCTTATTTTCAAGAGTCCACCATACCTACCTAAGGATTGAGCAAGCTCCTTCAAGTAAGTTGTCATCGGTGCAATAAGGCAATAAAAATTGCTTCTAAAAGTGTTAGATCATTTAGTGTAAGAGAAAATTGAGCGTTGTCCGAACTTGTGATGGCAAAGCAATAAAAGCGATGGACTACATAATAAAGGTTGCTATCATAAGGGGCAATATAACATGACGTTCTTTTGCACTAAGGGGTCGAGCATACAAACAAATAAGCGCATGGCAACCTCTGCTTCCCTCTGCGAAGGGCCTATCTTTTACTTTTCAGTATTTATTTTTATGCAAAGAGTCAAAGTTATTCTCTCTATTCCTTTTTGTTTTTCTCTTTTGGCAAGCAACATGGGGCGAGGAAAGATCTAGGCACATATGTCCAGTTGAATATGGGTATCATGAGTTATTATTGTTGACATCACCCTTGAGGTGAATACGTTGGGAGGCAAAACAATAAGCCCCTATCTTTCTACGTGTCCGGTTGAAACGTTTTGCTCATGTGTATGTGACGAGTGTTAGCAATCATAGAAGACTATATGATGGTTGAGTATGTGGAGCTCTTACTTAAAATCGCTTGAATAAGTTGAATTGCAATTACTTGGTGACTAAGAAAATAGGTTGTTGAGTTTCAAGAGAGTTCATTGTTTGAACCTTAACATGTGAATTGGTTGCTACCATAACATGAGAAGTTTTATATGAAAGAACTGTTGTTATGATGCTAGGAAAAGTGATTGAAATTGTCATTGATCAAACTTGTGCACTTTGCTAGCATTCACACTTCATAAATTATTTCTTTTATCATTTACCTACTCGAGGACGAGTAGGAATTAAGCTTGGGGATGCTGATACGTCTCCAACGTATCTATAATTTATGGAGTATTCATGCTATTTTATTATCATTCTTGGATTTTTTAAAATCATTTTATAGCAACTTTATATCATTTTTTGGGACTAACCTATTGACCCAGTGCCCAGTGCCAGTTGCTGTTTTTTGCTTGTTTTTTACATCGCAGGAAATCAATACCAAACGGAGTCCAAATGGAACGAAACTTCACGGAGATTTTTGATGGACCAGAAGACCAAAAGTGGGCCAAAAAACCACCTAGGGGGTGCCCCGAGGGGGCACAACCCACCAGGGCGCGCCTGGGGGCCCAAGCGCCCAGGTGGGTTGTGCCCACCTCGGTGGCCTCCCGCACCCCCTCTTTACCCTATAAATTCACAAATATTCCAAAACCCTTCGGGGTTAACCTAGATTAGAAGTTCCACTGCCGCAAGGCTATGTAGCCACCAAAAACCAATCTAGACCCCGTTTCGGCACCCTGCCGGAGGGGAGAATCATCTCCGGTGGCCATCTTCATCATCCCGGTGGCCACCACGATGAGGAGGGAGTAGTCCACCCTCGGGGCTGAGGGTTTGTACCAGTAGATATGTGTTTAATCTACCTCTCTCGTGATCTATATCATGGGCTTTGTTAATATAGATGGATCATATGATGTTTCTCCCCTCTATACTCTTGTTGTGATGAATTAAATCTTTACCCTTTGAAGTTTTGTCTTGTTGGATTGAATATTCAGCTATGAGAACACATGATGTATGTCTTGCGGTATGAATACTTGAGGTGACAATGGGGTATCGTATTGATTCACTTGATATATGTTTTGGCACTCAACTCGTGGATTCCCGAGGTGACATTGGGGTAATCTATGCATAGGGGTTGATGCACATTTTTATTATCTTTTCTCCGATAGAAACTTTGGGGTCTCTCTGTAGTTCTTTGTGTGGATTGAGTATTATGAATATGAATTTTCTTTGGTGTTATTTTCGTACGAACTCTTGATTAGATCGATCGGAAAGAATAGCTTGCGTTATTTTAGTACGAACTCTAGGATAGATCGATCAGAAAGAATAGCTTTGAGGTGGTTTCATACCCTACAAACAATTTCTATCTTTTGTTCTCCGCTAATAGGAACTCGGGAGTGATTCTTTATTGCACTTTGAGGGATAATCATATGATCCAACTATGTTAGCACTGTTGAGAGATTGCACTAGCGAAAGTACGGACCCTAGGCCTTGTTTTCAAGCATTGCAATGCCGTTTTTGTGCCCGTTAATATTTGCTACCTTGCTGTTTTTATTTTTTCAGATTACAAAAATATATTTCTACCATCCATTTACACTTTTATAACCATCTCTTTGCCAAACTAGTGCACCTATACAATTTGCCATTGTATTGGGTGTGTTGGGGACACAAGAGATTTCTTGTCTTTGGTTGCAGGGTTGCTTGAGAGAGACCATCTTCATCCTACACCTCCCACGGATTGATAAACCTTAGGTCATCCACTTGAGGAAAATTGGTACTGTCCTACAAAACTCTGCGCTTGGAGGCCCAACACGAGTCTACAAGAATAAAGTTGCGTCGTAGACCTCAGCGCCCCCCCACAAGGGAGGAGTCCAAATTGGACTAGGGGAGGGGGCGGCACCCCCCTTTCCTTCTCCCTCTCTCTCTCCTTCCCCCTTTCCCCCTCCGGTAAAAGGAAGGGGGACGAATCCTACTAGGAGCCCAAGTAGGACTCCTCCTACTTGGGGCGCGCCTAGGGCCGGCCTCCTCCCCTCTCCCTCCTTTATATATGAGGGTGGGGGAACCTCTAATACACATCAATTGTTCCAAGCCGTGTGCGGCGCCCCCCTCCACAGTTTACGCCTCTGATCATATTCAAGTAGTGCTTAGGCAAAGCCCTGCGCGGATAACTTCACCATCACCGTCACCACGCCATCGTGCTGACGGAACTCTCTCTCGACACTTTGCTAGATCAAGAGTTCAAGGGACGTCATCGAGTTGAACGTGTGCAGAACTCGGAGGTGTCGTACGTTCGGTGCTTGATCGGTCGGAATGCGAAGAAGTTCAACTACATCAACCGCGTTAATAAACGCTTCTGCTTTCGGTCTACGAGGGTACGTGGACACACTCTCCCCCTCTCGTTGCTATGCATCTCCTAGATAGATCTTGCGTGAGCGTAGGAATTTTTTTGAAATTGCATGCTATGTTCCCCAACAAGTTTCCACTAGAGGTTTCTCTCTAGAACAAAAAGCATAAGGTGGGTAAACAAATTACTGTTGGGCAATTGATAGAAAAGCGCATTGTTATGACGATATTCAAGGCAATGATCATGTATATAGGCATCACGTCCGAGACAAGTAGACCGACTCCTGCCTGCATCTACTACTATTACTCCACCCATCGACCGATATCCAGCATGCATCTAGAGTATTAAGTTAATAAAAGCAAAGTAATGCCTTAAGCAAGATGACATGATGTAGAAAAAGTAAATCCAACCAATATGAATAAACCCCATAGTTTTTCCCTTAATGACAACAATACAAATACGTGTCTTGTCCCCTACTTGGTCACTGGGATATAAAGCACCGCAAGATTGAACCCGTTACAAAGCACCTCTCCCATTGCAAGATAAATCAATCTAGTTGGCCAAACGAAATGGATAGATCGGAGAGAAATACAAAGCTATAATAATCATGCATAAAAAATCAAAAAAGGATCAATAATATTCATGAGATCATAAACCCACAATTCATTTGCGAATTCCGAAGCTTACTCGTTTGGCTGCCACGGAATTGACCGTCAGATTTTCATTCTTAAATTCTAGAGAATAGAAACTTGCGTAGCCCCAAATCCCATGCCCTCACTCATCATTCTCCTCGATTTCAGTAACTCTCCTTGTCCCGACGCGCTCGTCTCCCTCCCCAGATGCCTACCACCAGCGCCACCAAATCTCCCATCCACCACCGCCGCCACCATGAATCCCGCCTTCTCGGCCGCCAGCGACGCACCCCCTATGGGTGAATAGCTCCTTCCTGGACTCATCTTCTCTCATCCTCTCTACTCTAGATTCCACGACGCATCTTCCCTCGTTCAATGTCGTGTCACCTCCGGTGACCGCATCGTCGTCGAGATCTCAGCTCTGGTAAGTCCCTCCCACCTTTCTTCTCCCCTTCTCTGATGCATCTTTTCTGCTTGAATCCTAACCCTAACCCCAACCCACTGTTTAGCAGCACACCTCTCTCTAGCCACCGGACCTGGATAGTGGTGAGACTTCTTGACGACTCCTCCACCAGCCCATGATCGGTCAGCTCCCCTCCCCCTCCGTGGTGTCTTTGTTCTATCCTACCTCGTACCAAACTAGTCTGGTCTGGTAATCACCGACTCATTGGTGATAGAAGAATACTAGTTGCTATTACAATGAGAAGATAGTGTTATTTCTTTGGACCATAGATGGATGTTGTGGTGTCTTGTTGTTTCAATTCCATTGCCGTGCTGATAGAAGATAACTGGTGGTCGCCATGTCTTGCTGATTTAATTAAACTGTCACTGATGGATGCTCATGAGGTAGGAGGGAATGGGAAACACTACTTGAGAGTTGAGAGAAATAGTTTTCTAAGTATTACAAATCGGTCTCATGTTTTGTCAGGGAACAACTCAATCAATTCAAGATGCATGCATGCATATTATTTTGTGATAGTTAAAGGGCTTCTCAGTCTAGTTTCCATAGTTCTACACTAGTGTAAGAACGCAAGCTTCTTGTTACAAAACAGTGACTTGATCTTACTGATTTTTTTGTTTTATCCACGAGAGTTAAATATAGGTCTAGCTGATTGTTCTGCTCGTGTTCCAGCTAATTGTGCAATAACATTAGAGGATCTCAAGCTGAAGTTTGTCGTTCACTTATGTGTGGTTAAATGACAAATGAGTTGTAGGATCGATCCCTGGCTATCTTTGTTGACATTTATCTGCACTTTATTCATACGAAAACACCATTGGAGATCAGATCAGTAAACTAAACAAGGTTCATTTCATCGAGCTAGTATATTTGCGTTTGTGCGACAAGGGCAAAAGCTCCTCACCTTTGTTTGTACCCGTGGAGAGAGAGAGAGAGAGAGAGTCCTTATGGTGAAAGGATGAAGAAGAAATGGATCCTCAAGCAAATCAACCAATGAAGGTATGTTGCTCGGATAGATTTCTTACCTTCATATATCTCCTTGAGTATGTTTCAGTTAGAGCAAAGCATGTACATGACCTAGAACACTCGAATTTTGTGTGCATGCATTCTCAGTTTAAAACTTCATAATCTTGGCTAGTGAAATGAAATGCTTAAATCGATGTTTGCTGACCTTTACATTTTGACTACCAACTTTTTCATAGCATGTTATACAACAAGTTACTATTTGTCATGTGTACATCATCAACAACGGTTCTAGTGTACTGCTGGTGTGTTTGCACTTGCAGAGCTTTGTCAAATGTAGATCCCGTCAAAACATGATGTTTGTTTCATGACTCAACAGTATAACCTTTTCTTCTTCTTCTTCTTCTTCTTCTTCTGATACGAAGTTAGGTGGGTTATTAATTTGTAGTAACAACCTTGCAGATTAGAACAAATATTTATAGCAGGTTAGTATCAATCAAGACAAGACGTTTGATTTGCAATGACATAACTGGACCAAACGAGACGTTTGATTAATTTGTACTACTACATAGTGCCTTGAATGTACAAATGTCTTTCAATCTGCAAGTTCCCTATCCGCACAATAGTAGCCTTTAATTTTTTTTCATGACATGTCATTCCTTAATATGTAATGTCAACCCATGCACACTGTTAAAATGGCACACTAGTGATTCTTTATCATTTTCTAGTGTTGAAAAATTGAGATTGGTACCAACCTACATGCATTACCTTTCTTGATGATCATTATATACCATTTTTCGATGGAATGCATTACCATAAATTTTCTTGATGAGAAATATTTTTTTTCTTAGATGAGCACGCATCATCTTTCATTGATGTCAATCTGATGCACCACTGTTAAATTTGCTAGTTCAGTAGGTTACAAGATGAAGATAAGAAAGCGGGCATCGACGATTCTTTCTGAGCTAGAAGATGAATGTTGGAAGTCTATGGCATCATGTTCAAGTCTCTTCCTTGACTTTGCTTAATATAAGCTTTGAAGCTTCAAACTTTTGTTTTGCTTGCGTCGGATGTGCGTTTGTACTTTGTGGATCTGAAAATGGCAGTTACAATTTGATTATGTGGATTCGTGCTTCATGGAGTCGCTTCATATATGAATGGTTTGTATTCTGAATTTGTTTCATGTTGGCGTGAATTTTAAATTTAAAAAGATGATGTGGCAGCCAAGCTTGGTATCTCAGTTTTTAAGCCAAGCTTGGTGTGGTTGTATGAGTTCTTATCAAAATCCAAATGGCAGCCAAACATGACACATATATCAGTTCAGTTGATAAATACCAGTGACAGCCAAACATGATATTTTGATTCCAGCATATGAAATCCGATCATAGATTTCATTTCATATGAAATGAAATGAAATTCCAGGTGCCAAACGACCTGTAAGTTTATTGAGTGTTAAAAACCGATAGAAAGGGCATCTGGGACGAGGCCCAAGCCCAACCAAGCCGACCCTAAGCCATTTCCTCCAAAAGCACGCGACGCGAGCTTCCTTCTTCCCCCAAATCCTCCCGGCCGCCTCCCTTCTCCCCCAAAATCCATTGCCGCCCTTCTCCAGCTCCATTCCCCCATACAAGTTTGCTCCCAGAAGATCCGCCGCCCAGCACCGATCCTCTCCATCCCTGCCCTCAGCGCGAGGCGGCGTGCTTGCTCGAGGACCCTGGGCGTGGCCATGGAGGGGGGGGGGGGGGGGGGGGGGGGGGGGGGGGGGGGGGACGGGTGGAGCAGCGAGAGGCGGTGGCCGCACGGGAGCACCAAGTTCGGTGGCCTATCCATCATCCCGGAATGGAATTCGCTTCCAACGGAGCTTGTCCAAGTTGTCGCCGACCGCGTCCTCTCGACCACCGGCGGCGTCGACGCGTACATGGACATGAGGGCCGTCTGCTCAACCTGGCGCTCTGCCATCGCCAAGCCATCTCCGCTCGCCGCGGTAGCTGGCCTCCGTTTCCGCCCACGCCACTGGGTCATGCTGGACCTGCAACCCGACGACCGCAACGACGACGATGACGCTCGCCTCTTCCTCCACGTCCCCACCGGGCGCATCCGCCGCCTGCACCTCCCGGTGCTCCGCGACAACTTCGTCGCCGGTGCTACTGACGGTCTCCTCGTGCGCGGGGACATGTATCCACCGCACTTGGCTCGTGTCCTCAACCCCTTTACAGGTGACATGCTCCACTTCCCCGCGGCGTTACCTCGACATTTTAAGCATACCTCGGTGAAGGGAGGCTCTCATTCAACGCTGGTCTTGCTGAGATGGGGCTCGGTGGTCTGTGCTGCCCCGAACAGCGATTTCTTTACAGAGACAGAGGAGGCCGTTGAAACGTACCTGGTGAGCATTGTTAACTACCAAGGCGACGTCTATTGTGCCGATGCGCGTGGATGTGTATTCAAGTTGGTCGCACCAGCAGCAGACCAGTGTGATGATGATGAGCTCCTGGTCATACCCGAGGTGTCGCCGCCGGGTGTGGACGTATATGCAGAAGAGGGAGATGATGATGATGATACAAAAGAGGGAGATGATGGCAGCGAAATGCCTTCTTATCTCGTGGAGTCTGCTGGGGAACTGTTGCTTGTTCGCTATGTGGATGAAACTTTGAAAGTTTTCAGAGTCGACGTCGAGCACAAGTTGTTGGAAGAGGTCAAGAGCCTCGGCGGCCGCACGTTGTTCCTCGGCCAAGAGAGGTGTGTCTCTGTGGATGCAGCTAAGCTTCCGTCTGTTGACGGAGATTGCATATACATGTTAGATTTTGAAAACGTGTCCATGTCAGATTCTGAAGACATGTCCATGTCAGATTCTGAAGACATGCCCATTTTAGATTCTGGAGACAAGTGCGACATGTGCGTGTATAACCTAAGAGGTGACATGGTGGATATTATCTACAGCAAGGACTTTCGTGCTCGACCTTTTAGCCTTGTTCAGGTTCTCTTGTGGTACTGCGATGTCCTTCCCAAATTGTAGAGGTTGTGAAAATAAACCTGTTCTGGCCTTGCTGCTAGTGCCTCGTGCCACTGTGAGTAGTAGATTAAGTAGTAGGGTTTTCCATGTTGGAACAGTTTTATGTACTATTTTGATTATCTCCTTCATATTATATATTGCATCGCTCGACTGATGCTATTTATCAGCTATTCATTAATCCTTATTTCAGTCCGTGTTCTTAGTTCTGACAATAGGTGTGTTGTACTCATGGTATGACCTTGCGTGTCTGGTTACATCTTTAATGTACCCATCGAATATCTAGGAACTTACTGCTGGTGGAGGAAATCTGCTTATGCAGTATTTCATCAAAACAAGTAGTACCATGTTCGAGTTAATCTGAATGATATGAACCTGTTTCAATCATAAGAACAGTAAACAGTTTTAGGCTCAATTGAAGTGACTGCATTATTAAGTGAAGTTTTTCAGGCTATAAGATGGACACCGGTGGTTCGTCCACTGGAGCTCTAAAGATTGGGGCATGCGTGCTGCTACCTCTTTTCCTGCCTGTTGCTTTGTTCTTATGGGAACTAGGGCAGTGGCTATCGTAGTTGCAAAGGGAAAGGCTTAAGTGTGTCTAACAGGTATGAAAAATAAACTTGTGGTTTCATAGTGCATATTAGACCACTAGAAATTGTTCACAGCCATTGAAAATATTACATTTGGGTTGCAAACCTTTGTATCCGGCATTTTAAAATTTAATTCAGAATTGATCCATATAATTTAATGAAATCTGGATTTTTTTTTACCAAATTTGAATTTTGTTTGAACTAGGAGATTACTAGAACGGACGTGACCGCTCACTGGCAGCGGCATTGAAGCGGCACGCAGCCCGAGAGAGCGCCGCCCGCACCGCTTCCCGATGCAGGCGATTACTGCGCGTTCAAATGACACGGCGCCCGTCCGACCGTCCGTCTGCCGCTCACATTGATGGCACGCGGTTGCCAAGGCGTCTCCTCTAGCGCCACCCGTTGATCCCTCTGTCGCCTGCTATTAGTATATAAGCCCTGACCATTGCCATAGTCATCTGCCTCTGATCCCTCCCCGCACCACTCCCACCATGGCAAGCCCGGAGGTGCAGCGTGGGGAGAGCCCGCGAGAAGCCACTCAGAACCTTGGAGCGCGGCTCCACAACTCGCGATGGCCGAGCTTGCTCCGTACTGCACGTCGAAGAAAGGAGGAGCCTACGAGGGAGGGGCATGCCCGGCGAGGCGGTAAACGAAGCTCCTTTCCATCCCACACGAGAGAAACGGAGAGAGGCTCGATGTTTTGCGCCGACGCTATTTCTCGGTGGTGCTTCGCTTGAGATGCGAAAGCGAGTGATGACCACACAGAAGAGGAAGGAGAGATTTATATATGCTTATGGCGGTGGACGATTCAACCGGAATCTTCCGGAAAACACCTCGATCATCAAGGGAGGTAAGCCGTAGTGGCATCCAGAAGAAGAAGAGATAAGGAAGGAGAAGTAAGCGCTGAGGCAGATAAGAAAGCAACGAAAGCGGTGGATTGGATGGGATGCATGCAACGCACATGCGAGGGAGACAGAAGGAATGTCCCGTATCTGGCCTAGAATCGCGCCCGAGCGGTGCGGTGGCTGTCTTGGCCATATCCCTCTATCGTCTTGTAATTGGATGTAGTTGCCCGTCCCGCTGCCTGCGCATGTGCCTTGTAACTGGACGTAGTTGCCCATCCCCCAATCACCGCTTCGTCAGACTACTATTAGTCGGTCGCATATCCAAGCAATGTGTTCCGATTGGTCTGCATCATGCGGTGACTGATTTGCCCACGTTCCTTTGCTGAGCATCGATTTGCTTGTTTCTTGTCTGTTCCCGGCGACGAAAACAAAACTGAAACCAACACACTGCATGGCCGACTTAATTACAACATAAACGGCTAGAAGCACACGGCAGTGAAGCAAGCACATTCAAAAAAAATTAGCCGATGCATATACACCCACACATGCATTTGTACACAGCTACATCCCAAAAAAATGCACGCGTCAACAGCCCAAACGCCCATAGGTTGCTTTCAAGATCAAACAATCATCTGAAGTAAAATCGCTAAAGACACCCCAAGTGCACACGGGAAAATGCGAATCAGTTAACAAAATTTTCATCGGACCACCGCATGATTCTACACGGTAATCTACCAAAATAATGCACGTGTCGCCATCTAGCTGATCAAGAAGTCACTTTCACACAAGTGGGTAAACCTGGAAGCAAAAACTTCTTGAGATATAGTGGTTTTGGTATAACCAGCATGTTAGCTTCGTGCTAGTGCTTCCTGCCACTTAGTTGATGCGGAGCATCCTACGATCATCCCCATGTCCACTTCGACCACTCCCCATGACCCAAGGGTACATAAGACGAGGCCTCAAACATACGTCATTGGACACAAGGTGAACTCGCTCCTCTCCGAACCTTCACTTTCTACATGTGAGACATGGCTACTACCTCAAACATATGTGATGTGCATGACCAGGAGCCAAGAGGGAGACCATGGACGAGACGGCGAGTACACCAATCACGAGGAGCAAGAGAAGGAGTTGCTCGGAAGCTTCAGCCACCGGACGACCGGACAACGCCGGACGTCCGACGCCTAGACACTCAGCCAGCCAGAAGAGCCAGCCGACGAAAGCTACAGCGACCGGACGACCGGCAAGTACCGGACGTCCGACCCACTCCAGGCCCCGGACGACCGGTGCCACGACGACAGAAGTAAAATAGCGGAAGTCCGAAGACTTCCGGACAACCGGCCCTTCGTGAGCCTCCGGACGTCCGACATCCCCCGGACGTCCGACGCATGCCTGTGCGCAGCCGCGGGCCTTGGGCCTTGTAACTCTCCCCCACTTACCCCTTCGTGGCTCTAGACTATAAATAGACCTCCCCTTCATCCTTTCTAGGGTCAGCATTGGTTTAGCTCATATTAGAGATAGAGCTTTGCTCATTCATTAGGACCTACTCCACGAGAAAGACCGCGGCCCCTCTACGGAGAAGATCCACGTTAGATTCAAGACCTCCTCGCGGAGAAGAACCCCCTCAAGACCTCCTCACGGAGAAGAACCGATTACCCTTTGTATCGTCCCTTGTTGACTTTGGATCTTGTATCTCCTCTCGTGTTTCGAGGATCTAGCATATGTGTGACCTAATCTCGTTGGTTTGAATGTTTCTCTTGTGTTTTCCTTGTGATTCCCCTCGTGTTCTTCATGTTCTTAGTTGGGATCCGCTCCTTTCATGAAAGATCGCCCGTATAGGGTTCCACCCTACATCATCTTGGTATCAAGAGCCACGTTGGTCACTATTTCGGAGCCTCCCCTCTTCGTTTTCTAGCTTGATTTTGTTGTGTTCTTCCCCAATTTCGAAAATCCCCACCAAAAATAGCCCCAAATTTTTTTGTAATTTGTTGGTTTGATGAAGTTTTGTTGGATTTGATCCATGGATTTGCTTGGTTTCGAGTGGATCTAGCATTTCCCCAAGTTTCTCCATCTTTCATCCACGAAATCCCCTCAATTTTGACCCCAAAATCCCTAATTTCCGCCCAAAATCGCGTCCCGAAACTCGCACTTTTTACGGATGTTCGGAGCCCCAGGAACGACCGGACGTCCGAAACTTTCCGGACGATCGAAACCAGCCAACAGAACAGAATTTACGGATTTCCGAGCCCGACCGGACGTCCGACGACCGGACATCCGTCCTTTTACGGACGTCCGTAACCTGTAGTTTCAGACTTCGGCTGATTTTTGTTTTGTCCATAACTAATTCATCCGAACTCCGATTTTGACGTTCTTTAGCTCGTTTTGAAGCTCTTGACATCCCCCTTCCCACAAAAGTACCACCAACATCATTTGACTCCATCAAATTTGACAACTTTGGCATCTTTGCCTAGGGCTTCCACCACATCATCCGCATAGCCACCACCGACTTCCGCAACCTAACCATTTTTGTCCCCCATCGCATTAGTGGTTGCTTGAGTAGTGATTCGAGTCTCCTAAGGTGTTTTGGCTACTTAGGGACGGTTGCTTCTTCATCAACCACCACCATCACTTTCACTTCCGCATTGCCTACTCGCATAACCCATCATTACATCACCACCGCTTTCCGCTACCACCATTTGACATTTGCCTTTGGAGATTTTGAGTTCGCGGTTTTTTCGTTTCCTAAGGTGTTTCGGCTACTTAGGGACAAGTCTCCATCATCTTGGTATCTACATCAAGAACACCGCCACTCATCATCGCCAAGGACGGTAACCTCGACGACACCATTGTATATTCCCTTGCCATTGCATTGATAACCCCTAGCCTATTTTGCGTCACTTGCCTATCGAGACTAGCCATTTGAGTATTGCCGGCAACGCTACTTGTGCACATTAGTGATCATTGATCTATACCTTTCATTGCATATATACCATATCATATTGGTATCATCTTGGTATCATCTCTTGTGTCACAAGTTTGTTCCCGCATATAAACTATTGCTATCTTAGTTTGTGCATTGTGCAAAAGTGGCCATACAAAAAAAAGAATAAGCTTTTAAGCAAAAGAGAAGCTTGTAAGCAAGTGCCATAGCATCATACCACATTGCATATAAGATTGTCATATCCGATCATCTTGGATCATCTTGAGAAAAACACCGGGAACATCATACACATACATAGCATACTTGGGATAGAAAGTTGATATATCTTTGCATCTTATAGGTTGTGCACAAGTGTCGTATCCGCCGATGGAGCAATCGTGCTAGCGTCTCTCTTGAGTTGTGCAACACGACGTTTTTCGTGGATTCCACATTTTGTGCTCATTCCTTGGTTGCACGACCCCATTTATCTATCCTTGTGTGCGTTTCCATGTGCCATTCATTGCTATTGGTCTACTTGTTACACTTGCGAATTTATGAATCTCTTTCAACATTATTGACTCTTGCTAACATTTTGCATCAAATTTTTGTGCCACTATCCTCACTGAGCTCCACCATAAGCCTTACTTGTGTAGGTGTGAGAAATCGACGAGATCGGTACCAATTGTGTTATTTCCTTGTTACATCATTGAGTGATCATTGATCCATTTTCAACATCGGTCAAGGTACATTTGGTATAGTTCTCTCCTTTCTTCCACTCATATTTGCTTGAGTCTTATGATGGATAGGCAAGGCATTTCATCTCCAGTCTTCGACAACAACGATGGCGTGAACAACTAAATCACCAAAGCGTCCATCTTCCAACTACAACGAGCATCGAAAGCCGCCATTCTACCTTGCAAGAGCGCCTCGAGAACCTCACCATCGACATTAATCACTCCGAAGCAAGGAAAAGGGACTACATCGACAACAAGCTTTCCGCACAAAAGGAGGAGCAAGATGCAAGGATGGAGGAGATTCGGACCTTGTTGATAAACCGTTCTTCCCCTTCATCATCCTCAAGGCGTCGACGTTCAAGTCACAAGTCTTCGGAGCGCCACCAAGATGCAAGCGCAAGTCGTACACGTCCACATCTCCATGGCGACCACCATCACGTTCGTGATCCACATCGTCATGAAGGGCAAGTCACCTCCAAGCATCATGTGCACGACGACGACGAATGACATCTACTACGAGCTCAAGTGCGACAACGACACCATCATCATGAAGATGCTCCACAAGCGCAAATGTATCCCAACAAGCCCTACTTCGCACCAAGGCCACGCTTCAAGATCAAAAGAGAAGACCGCGAGACGAGCACCACCAAGACGGAGCTACGGCTACACCAACCACTTCGGCATCTTCGCCAAGTGTTCTCAAGGCATCTTCGCCTTTGGACGTACGACATCTTCGCCTACTTCCCGTGAGTTCGCCTACATCGACATCTTCAACAACAAGGCGACCACCTACGAGCGAGGGTGACACTTCCATCTTCGGAAGCCTGCCAAGGAAGATGGCCGAGCATGGGAAATTCCCTTCGGTCATGGAGACGAGCTACGAGGTGCCACATCATATGGGCCTCCTACAACAAGACGGTGAAAAGAAGGTCGAGCAAGGGCCATCCCCTTCGACCACGACGACGAGCACGAACCTCTTCAAGAACACGAAGACGACGCCCATATTGGACCCATACTCCGAGTCAAGCTACGCGACCGCACATGAGACCCTCTCTTTGGTCTCGGAGGAGAGTGACGTTTTGCCACACCCTACGGCATTCATCTTTGGAGACGTTTGCACCTACACCTCTCTGACACCCACATATGACGAGATGTCCCAATTCCCATGTGAAGAGAGCCACCCCACCATGAGCGATATGAGTGACTCCACCATATGTGACATTGCGTGCATTTCCTATGAGAGGATGAGTGTGACCACCAGTAGACCCACACACGAGAGCATGCCACACATCCTATGTGAGGTTGAGAGCCATTTGAGTGACTCCACCAACCATATGAGTGAGAGCATCATAGAGGGAGTGCGTGAGCCACAACACTTAGTGTGTGAGGTAGTTGACACGGCATGTGAGGCCACTATGATTTCTAATGACTTAACCTCTACTTCTAGTGTGTTTCCTTTTTTGGTGCTAGGTCTCCTACATGACGACATGCCTATCCTCGACGAGTCCATACCTCAAATGGAGACAACGATGGCCATGGTGGAAGAAGATGCACCCCCACATGGTACCATCAAGTTGCAACCTCCCCTACAACACATGAGCGACGCTCCAAAGGTAACATAGGTGACAATGCTTCTCTTGTCCCACTAGTGGACTATCTCACCAATGATTGCTTGCATGATGTTGATCCACCTATTCCCATGCTTCATGCTAGTGCGACTTCTTCATGTCATGACTTACCAATTTATGATGAATATGATGATGAGCATGTTGATTTGCCTAGTTGTGATGCTATGCTCCATAGGATATCATGTGAAAATTCTTTTGGTCACATCATGTTCGACAATCCATTGAACTTGTCATATGCTATAAGTGAGATCTCCCATATTGCATCATTTCAATCTCAACATAGTAACTATGCATGCCCCATTAAAATAAATCCCATTTGCACTTATGGCATAGATGACGAGATGATGGTCACTGGCTTTTATTTTTCATGCGATGATATTGCTATCCTTCCTTTACATGATTTGCGCAATTCATCTACTATGCCATGCCATGATCACATAGAACCAAATATGCTTTGTTTTGGATGTTGTCAATATTCTCCATGTGATGTTTCCATTATTGCTCATGAGGAGACCCCCATAGTTTTCTCATACATATTAGGATATTTTGATGCATTCCATACCTCGCATGATTCTCATAATTGCGTACACCATATGCATTACATGAATGACAATGCTCTACATATTTCTCGTGATGCATTACACAATTTGAGTCTCCATTATGCTATACATAACAACAAACCTATCATGATGGATGACATGTTTCTATATCACGCATTTCATTTATTTGAGCATTAGCTATTTTATGCTAACCAACACATACACATATGCATCATGATGGATGATGTGTACATATACCACGCACACACAATTTTCCCTTTGTCTTTGTTTTGTGTAGGTACTCACGTATACTCGTCAACCTCTCATTCCCAAGAGTTGACGAAACGAGCTCTTGAGAGCAACGATGATTTGGGATCCCATGGATTATCATTCCCACCGTTCCCTTCGCGCAAGGACTACACGCATCTCTTTTACTTGTCTCTCACACGGCTATGGCTATTTACCACTTGTCACCTTATGCCCATTTTATCGTGTTCACTTTGCATGTTATGCTTGCTTCTATGCCTTTGCCATGCAATTGTGACCCTTGCTTGCACTTACCCATGATTCATCATTATACTACTCCTATGTGTATTTGCATGCTTGGTGGAGATACTTGTTGCTATTACCATGCTTTCCTTGTGCCTCATGCTATTGTTGATTCTTGTGTTGAGAGAGTCATGATGCCCCATTGCTATTTACATATGGCCTCTCGCCAATACATTGATGATACTTTCCTCCTATCTTGCTTTCATGCTTGTGCTATGTCATGTGAATTATTAATGCCCTCTATTTGCACACATGACATGCTTGCCATGATTCCTCCTAGTACGTTGCATCTTCGCACTACTAGCTTGCTTGACTTGATCACTATGATTACTTGCTTGGTTGCATCACCCATGTTCCACTCTTACTCGCTTTCTTGGGTTGATGACATATATGTTCATGCTCTCACTTGATTCGTGTTGATCATTGTCCCTTGTCTCTATTAGTTGCATCTCTCATATCACCTTGTATTGAGTGCCAACTTGCTATGCTTATTGATCGTGGAGACTTGGACATATTACTTGTGATGCATGCTTGTTTGATTGAGCCTATTGTATTTGGTTGTTCTTGCATCATATGCCTCCATACTATGAAATGCTCCCTTGTTCCTTCTTATGATGAGCATGATGCATACACTTGTTGGGTATTTCACCACACCAATGCTAGGTTTTGCATTGCCGCTAACCTCATTTGTTTTTCCGAGTGTTTGTCATGTTCTTTCATTTTGAAGGACTCACAAGGCGGCACCATCACGATACAACTTGGTCATGTGAAGGCATACGTGATGCGCAACTCCAACATCCTTGAGAAACTCCTAAAGGTGAATTCTCCCATTTGAGCCATCCTCAAATATGCATATTGGATGGGTCACTCTTTCATTGTTGTTTCCTTCTTGTTGTCTACATGATACATCTCGCGAACGGAGGAGCGACATTGGAGATTGGCTCTATGGACCTTAACATTGTGGAGCGCTCGCACTTATTGGATGCACCTTCGAACCTCCACTCATGCCACGACATCGAGCTTTGGTACACCAACACCTCCATATTTGTTGATTGTGCTCACACATGTCATGCTCGATGGACATATCATACCCATGACAAATTTGCATCTTATGCATGGATTGACTCACATTATGATTGCCTTGTTGCATCTTGTACTCCCATGTCATCCATGATTATGAGCTTGTGCATTTCCTTAGCAAATTTGTTGTGATCTTCCTTGATGGCATATTCATACATAATGATCACATTGCTTACCATCAATTGCATGATAACATAATCATATTGAGCATCCATTGCCATATTCATGCTATTGATAAACCGTCTCACTATGACATCATTTTGCACCGTGGTTGCATTGATCATATTCACAACACATTTGTGTGCACAATGAATGCTTTTGCTCCCATGAATGTTTTGCATATCATTCTAGATCATCTTGATAAGCTTCATGCGCTTTGTCGCGCAATCTTGCCTCACGGACTCAATCTTCTATGATGGACACCTTGTGCGTGCTAACCATCGTATTTCCAAGTGTACTTTGTGTTTGCTCATTTTGCATGTACCACATACCGGAGAAACCTTGGAGTACTTGGATTGCGCCATGTTTTCAACTCCGTCCAACTACAAGTTCGTCCACGACAAACGTTTCCATGGTGATGAGGATCACGATCCGAGGTCGGATCTTTCCCAAGGTGGGGGGGAGATGATGCGGAGCATCCTACGATCATCCCCACGTCCACTTCGACCACTCCCCATGACCCAAGGGTACATAAGACAAGACGTCGAACATACGCCGTTGGACACAAGGTGAACTCGCTCCTCTCCGAACCTTCACTTTCTACATGTGAGACATGGCTACTACCTCAAACATATGTGATGTGCATGACCAGGAGCCAAGAGAGAGACCATGGACAAGACGGCGAGTACACCAAGCGCGAGGAGCAAGAGAAGGAGCTACTCGGAAGCTTCAGCCACCGGACGACCGGACAACGCTCGACGTCCGACGCCTGGACACTCAGCCAGCCAGAAGAGCCAGCCGACGAAAGCTATAGCGACCGGACGACCGGCAAGTACCGGACGTCCAACCCACTCCAGGCCCCGGACGACCAGTGCCACGGCAACAGAAGTAAAATAGCGGAAGTCCGAAGACTTCCGGACGACCGGCCCTTCGTGAGCCTCCGGACGTCCAACATCCCCCGGATGTCCGACGCATGCCTGTGCGCAGCCGCGGGCCTTGGGCCTTGTAACTCTCCCCCACTTACCCCTTCGTGGCTCTAGACTATAAATAGACCCCCCCTCATCCTTTCTAGGGTCAGCATTGGTTTAGCTCATATTAGAGATAGAGCTTTGCTCATCCATTAGGATCTACTCCACGAGAGAGACCGCGGCCCCTCTACGGAGAAGATCCACGTTGGATTCAAGACCTCCTCACGGAGAAGACCCCCCTCAAGACCTCCTCACGGAGAAGAACCGGTTACCCTTTGTATCGTCCCTTGTTGACTTTGGATCTTGTATCTCCTCTCGTGTTTCGAGGATCTAGCATATGTGTGACCTAATCTCGTTGGTTTGAGTGTTTCTTTTGTGTTTTCCTTGTGATTCCCCTCGTGTTCTTCGTGTTCTTAGTTGAGATCCGCTCCTTTCGTGAAAGATCGGCCGTATAGGGTTCCACCCTACATCATTAGTCTTCAGTCCTTGGCTTATAACCAACATGTGAGGAGAGGAGATTAAGTAGTAGTATATTTTCTTGTTGGAAAAGTTATATGTATTTCCTACGCCTTTAACCATACTGCTTGATGTGCAGCAGTTGTATTCATGAATGCTTGCTTTAGTCGATTGTCTGACAATGTACGCTTGTTGCAAGCTTCTAAATTATTTTGCGTACTGCCTTCCAATCCTTAAATTTCGGCCGTTCTTTCTTCTGTACTGCAATGCCAGTCTATATTTCACCGGAACAAGCAGTATCAGGTTCCGAGGTAACCGAAATCAACCCTTAAATCTCAGTCATCCTTCCTTCAGTACTGAAATGCTAGTCTATATTTCACTGGAACAAGCAGTATCAGGTTCCAAGGTCACCGAAATGATATGCATTGGGCTCAATCATACAACAGTTAACAGGAAAAACAACTAGTATCAGGTTGTGAGGTAATCTGAATGATATGAACCCAGTTCAACAATAAGAACAGTAAAGAGTGGCAGGCTTGAATCTAAGTGACGCCCTTTCAGTCAATGCATGTTCTTGTTTGTGTTGGTTTGTTGAAATACCGTCTGTGTGGTCTGTTTTGGAGACAAAACAGGTAAACGCTCCTTATGGCTTGATATACAGTGGTTGTTCATGAATGCATGTTTCAGCCCATTTTCTGACAGTGTACATTTGCGGCAAGTTTCGGGTTCCTTAAATTATTTTGCGAACTGACTTACAATTCCTTAAATCTCTATCTTCTTTTTTCTGTACACTGCAATGCTAGGCTGTATTTTTCCTTTGGAAGTTTCAGGTTCCACTTTAAGTGATTCTCATTTCAATAAAATGCATGACCTTAAATTGATTGTGGTGCTAAGTTGTACAATCTATGTGTAGCTCCAATTCATGCTAGTTTTATTGTATTTTCCTGAAGCCGTTCCATCCCTTGCAAACTTCGGCGGAAGTTGATGGAATAAAATTATGCACCTAATACCGGCATATGGTACAGGTGCAGTAAAAGAAATTCCAGAGTTCACATGGTAAGGCTGAAATGTCTTCAGGTTCAGTAAACACAAAAGAAGATGGTATGGCTTGTTGCAAGTTTCAGATTTATCTTTGTTTAATTTTTACGTACTGAGTTTTATCCCTGAAATCTAGCAGTGCCTTTTCTTTTCCTTTTTGATATTTTTTTAATTGGTGGAATTGCTTACCACATGTGTCACGTGGTTCAGTTTTCCTTTTTTTTCTGCACTACAATACTAGGCTATATTTGACCGGACAAGCAGTATCAGACAACAAGGTAACCAAACCGATATGAGTTGGGCTCAATCGTAGAAACATTATCAGGTTTAATTCGACTCAGATTGAAACAAATTAAGGTTACAAATTCAGGTTTTGCCATTGCACGTCCTTAATTTGTGCGTACAGGTTTGTCTCTGTGAGCTTTCGCCGGAGCTGATGGACAAAATTATGCAAAGTATGTGATGGTGGTATCGCAAGTTGACTCAAAACAGAAGACGAATAAGGAGTAGAGCTAGTTGTCGGTTCCTTACCTCCCCTCGTCTTAGAGGGCATGATCTTAGTTTTGGAATCCTTGAGGTTCTTCATAGTAACGATAAACTGCAGCAGATAATTGGCTCTCAAGTGAAATTAATAAATAGAGATATGCTTCCCAGCAACGGTGCCAAAAATAGTCTTGATGACCTACAAGTATATGGGATCGCAACATTCTTCAAGGGTAATATTTCACCTAAATTTATTGATTCTACACATGAGGAGCCAAAGAATATTTATAAGCCTTAGCAGTTGAGTTGTCAATTCAACCACACTTGAGAGATAACTTTCTTGTGGCAATTTATTAGTAGAACACTAATATGATAGTAGTAGTGATAAAGTAACACTAGCAACAATAGTAACAAGTTTCTAACAAGTAGACCAGTAGCAATAGAAACGGTGACAATAGCAAATAAGTGTAGGCATGGAGTAGTGATGGGATGTTCAGATGAGATTCAATATGCAACGGCCACAACCTAGAGTGATACAAAACTAGCTCCAATTCATCAATCATATGTGGGGTATGTATTTCGTATATAGTCATATGTGCTTGCGATAAGAACTTGTATAACATTTTTTGTCCTACCCTCCCGTGGCAGTGGGGTCCTAATAAAAAACTAAGGGTAAATAAGGCGCTCCTTTTAATAGAGACTCGGAACAAACCATTAACACATAGTGAATACCTGAACTTCTCAAATTACAGTCATCCTCGTAGAGTATCCTAATTAATGTCACTTTAGTGTCTAGAGTTCAAAACAGTAATAGGTGCATACAACTTACATATATGATCAAGAACACAAATATATTCATGAAAACATAATAGGTTCGGATTTGAAATTATGGCACTTAGTCCCTAGTGACAAGCATTAAGCATAGTAAAGTCATAGCAACATCAATCTCAGAACATAGTGGATACTAGGGATCAAACCCTAACAAATTGACAACGATTACATATGGAATCTCCAATCCCATCTACCTCCAGTCACTACAAAAAAATACACTTCCGTGATGATACGTGTTTGTCACAGTAAGTCGCGTTTTTTGTCATGCATGTACATCCATGACAAATTTATGACAGAATCAAGATAGTCATACCTGTGTTGTCGTAGAAGTGTTCCATGACATTACCAAAATTATCATCACGGAAGTGTCCACTTCCATGACGATAAATCGCGCGTCACAGAAGTGCTTTCGTCAAGGGTGACCGACACGTGGCATCCACTGTAACGGAACGCCGTTAAGCTATCAGGTCGGATTTTGGATCCGATAACCCGTTAACAGCCCTGACCAATGGGAAATTTCCACGTGTAAAATTCTGATTGGCTGAAGGGAACACCTGTCAGCTCGTCAGTGGGCCAGATGTCGCCCGTCCATTGGAGGAGACATGCCTATGATATGTCGACACGTGGCTGGGCCCAACAGAGGCCCATATAGGTTAGAAAGGCCGGCCCAGTCAAAGGCCCGTAGAACTTAATCAGGTACTAGTGGGCCAGCCCAATAACGGCCTGCTTAATAAAGGCCCATTTACGGCCCGAAGCCAGATCTGGCCCGTTAATTGTTCGCCCAATATTTGGGCCCATTTACGGCCCGAAGCCAGATCTGGCCCGTTAATTGTTCGCCCAATATTTGGGCCCATTTGCGGCCCGAAGCCAGATCTGGCCCGTTAATTGTTCGCCGAATATTTGGGCCCAACTACAGCCTAGTGACTTTCGGCCTGTTAGAGGCCTGATGTAGACATGGGCCCATTTCAGCCCGGTGTGACTTTCGGCCAGGGAATGGCCCGTGCTGCCCATGGGCCATATATGGTCCGACGGGACATCGGGCCCACTAACGGCCCGTGCTAAAGGTGGCAACAGTTAAGCCCAACGTGACTTTGGGCCTGTTAAAGGCCTGTCACGTAATTCGGCCCGTTGATGCCTATGCTAAGCTTTCGGCCTCTTAAAGGCCCATGATATCAGTGGGCCAACTAAGGCCCGAGATATGTTTCGGCCTGGTAACGGCCCGTGAGCTAACTAGGCCCAAAATGGCCCGATCTACATTTCGGCCTGCTGAAGGCCCATCGACGACTAGTGAAAATTGAGGCCCAACATGCATTTTGGCTTGCTAAAGGCCCGTGGTTTCATCTCGGCCGTAACAGGCCAGTACAATATTCAGCCTGTTAATGGCCCAATGCTACCTGGGCCAAACTAAGCGCTGGGTCGACAAAAGGCCCAACTAAAATATAGGCCGGTGTAAGTTTGGGCCTGGCGCAATGTGTGAAGGCCCCAATCATTTGGGCCCAAGAAAGACGCAGGCCGGCCCAATTGTGGCCCGCTAAAAACCTGGCCCGTTAGAGACGAGTGTTTCGGTCCGGTCGACTACATATGATTTTTTTTTCAGATAGCGAATGATGGCAGTAACTAGTAGGAATTAAGAACAAACCTACTCTATACAATAAAGAAATTAGGGCATAGTAACTAAGAATAAACCTACACTATATAATAAAGGATTTAAGGTATATTACATCCACTGGGCATCGAAGTTCGCCACCAGTGATCATAAAGCGCAACGAAGAAGCAGATTACAAAAACTGGGCACCATTGCAGCGTAACAAAATAATACTGAACCGAGACCACTTCCAAGAGAGTTCAAGAAAGGTTAGCCTTGCGGGGGAACTGCTGCGCAAGCTGCTGAGCAAGGCTGTGAGACCGTCCTAGCATGTCGGTCATAGCTTCCAGGTGTAGCTGTTTAGCGATGAGGTTCTCATTGGTGTTCTCCGCAATCTTTCTTAGAGATAGGACTTCAAGTCAAAGTTGAGTTGCAGAATGCCTTTCTGCTAGAACTTGGGACTGAAGAAGTCGAACCGATTCAGACAACGAATTCTATGAGCTTGTCTGACTGTTAGTCTCAAGTAACTTGAACACTGCATCAAGACAAGACTTTGGGGTTGTCTCGCTATCTTCAAGATGTTTTGCCTTCTTTGCTGCAATATATGTTGGGTTTGTCTCACAGCCTTCAGCAGACTTGTGCATGCCATCAGGCATATCACCCTGAAACAAAGCAGAGAGATGACAGGTTTTGCACGTGTATAAACAAAGATGATAACTGTTCTGTCAATTCTATCCAATTTCAAATTAGAAAATAAAGAGTAAGTTCAAAATATCAATAGCATAATTTTTCATTGTTCATAATGCGGGGAGCTTCACCACACTACTGGATTACCATGTCAACATAACAAGCATAGATGAAGGGCAAAGAAAATCATTGTATCTATTTTGGATAATGTGCATGGCATGTTGTTCGTATCATCAACCACATCAGTAAGATAAAACAGGAGATGACAAGGTGCAAACGTGGGCTGCTTCAGCACACACTGGATTATAGATCCACAAAAACAAGCATACATATAGGGAGTATTAAGTAATGTGCATGGTATGAATAAGGAATTTGGTTTTACAAGTAAAACTTAGAACTTACGGTTCTTACGAACATGCATTTTGGTAGAAACAGCAAACTAAACAGCAGTAAACGATAGGGAGTATGAGCAAATTAAACAGCAGTTGAGGATAAAGGCTTTAGAAGGACTGACTTACATTAACAGTTAACACCGGCTTTATAATGCCCTTCTCCATGTCAAGGGAAGGATAACTCAAGAATTTCAGCACAGAATCTTCTTCATAAGCATTGCCTGTACTCTACATTTTGTAGAGAGTAATTATAGATATGATAATACTGGAAGGGATAGAGGATAATGAAGATAAGATGCAGATTGATGCTACGTAATCAACTACCAATCCCTGGAAGTACAAGCGTTACAGGACAAAATGTACTGACAAGAGCAATGGGCTACACTTCTGCACTGGCATTGTCTTTGTATTCTACTTGTTGGTAAGATTAAATATAGATCTGATCTTTTTTAGTAAATGGTGGGCGAGGGAGATAAGATGCAGAATGCTACAAAATGAACCAATCCCTCTTCCCATAATACAAGAGTGTTTTGAACACTGGTGTACTGTACAAAACGTTCTTATATTATGGGATGGAGGGAGTAGCTGTTAATGTAAGTATAGTGATAGACCACGTCAGTCCTTACAAGAGGACTGCAGAGCTAAACCTCTTCAAAAGCATTGGATTGATTCTAACTTTATGTAAGAGTCCATACGGATCTTATAATGTCCACCAAATGGACGATTACGAGGCTAACATGTGCAGTGATGCTACATAATCAAACAACTATGAAAGTAAGTATGGTCATACAGGTCAAGAGGTACTCACAAGAGCAATGCAGTGTGCAGTATAGTTACGAGATTCTGTGGTCCCTTGAGAACGAATGTTCTTCTGCTAACAGTTTTCGTACAAGTGAGACATTAAGGCAAATGCAGAAATGTAGTTCAAATTGTGATATCATAGACAGTACCTTACGCTGCAGCCGAGACCAATGTGTAACAGATTATTCCAGTCACCGTCGGATAAATGTAGCACCGGAGACTTTACAGAAATTTCGTTCAGAGGCTTGCCATCGAAGTGCGCTTGCCTCAGGTAGGAACGATACTTCATCAACGAGTGCTTGAAAAGCGCAACCAACCCTTGCTCGTCATCACAATCCAGTTTGCTCCTCGCCTATTTAAAAGAATGAAATCTTGTGTCTTCTGTCAGCAGAAACATATGTAGTAATGACGATGAATAACATTAGTACATTACTTACGCGTAAGTTGTGAAGGAAGACTGGAAATTGTTCTGTGTCTGCGGTATAATCTTTCCATGAAGGAAAGATGCGCACAAAGTTCCTGACAACAACATAAGCTTCGTCTTCTAAACTAGGAAGAAATGGAACAGGGGTCCTATTTGCTACAATTGGGGCTCTCTCTGGTTCGAAAAGGGATTTGGCAACTGGATTTGGTGTACTCTTTGCTGGAATGGGGGTTTTGCATCGTACAGCTGGTGCTATGTCAACTGGCATAATCATACTGTTTGCTGCAGTTGGGGTCTGCTGAGTTGGGGCATCAGAAATGACCAGTGTAGTAGGGCTAGAGTCTGCTAGAGTTGGGGTATTTTGTGGGTCAGGTGATATTGCAACTACACCTAATGGGCTATTTTATTTATCAGGTGCCACTACCTTTTCCAAATACTTTGCTTGTGCTCCTCCACGATCAGCATTCGCCCTCTTCCTTTTGAACGTCTGATACACAAGAACAACATTTGAATGGATAAATATGGTATGATGACAGATGGAATATGTACTGAAAATGGATAGGCAGGGCGTATTCACATACACGATGTGTAAACTAAGCTAATGGAAGTTCAACAAAGTAGAAGCAATGCAAAGCATCAGTTGCAAGATATGTGCGAGCAATGTAACCTTGGAAAGTTAGAGCAAGTACCTTGATGGGTGAATAAGATAGGGCATCTTCCTCTGACTCCTCCACTAGGGAGCTACATTGACTTAGGTCTCCCTCTAGCTCAGAATCACTGTTAGGATCATATTCTGAGCATGAATCTGTAGGTGGAGAGCGTTTGCATTGCATTGCATCCAGACTTGATTTCAGTCCCTTAATGCCAAGTTTGACAGCCATGGCATTGTTCTGCTTTATTCTTTTCATGCGTGTATAAGCTCATAATCATTATGATGCTGTTCAGAATCTGAGATTCATGGAAACATAAAAAGTAGTCAGATTATCTATGGAATGCATTGCAGATTCAACTCAGAGAGTATCTCCCTATAAACCCCTGCATATGCAAAGTTCTCCTCCCCAACTGTGCTGACCAGACCACACACAGAAATACAAACCCCTTATGTCTCTATAACAGGCAGGCACACATTTCAAAACTGAAGTAGGAACATTAGAATCATATGAAATTCGTATTTGAACAAATAAACTAAGCAATTATGAGTGGCGTAATGTTTAGCTTCAAGGGTGGAGTGTTGGTAGTGCGACACAAAGCAAGTAGGCAGATTGTATTCCATGTAAAAGATCGAAACCTATGTAAAAGCTGGAAATGACACTTTCTTTCTATACAATGCAGTGTTCGTTACCCACACATGATGGAAGAGATCACATAGAGAAATACTATTCACTCATGTCTACGGTTCCAGTATTTAGAAACAGGGTGGTCCACCCTAAAAGAATATTGACAACAAATATGACAAGGCAAGCATAGATGTAGTGAATCAATCATTTACTTGTGAGCTTACTAGGACAAGTATGCAGAATTGTAACTGCAGTAAGAGACCGTCCAAAATCTGAATGAAGAAGTTTGTCTAGCACTTATTGTTTGCAACTAATCGACGTGAATAATTGGATATTATATCGAATGAGTAAGAAAGACAAGTAAAATTGTCAACAAACCTGGCTTGAAGTAGTAATCTGGGTCAATGTCACTACGACCAACAATCCAAAATGACTAGTTTCTGTTCCGAGGGCCGGAATTTTGAAAACCCTATGAACTTTAGAGGTACTAAAGATTACCAAAATACATCTGAACCATTAAGTGTAGGTAGCACTGAGCACACAATAAACCCTAATGACAGTCCTGCCTAATGAGTAATGAATCAATTAGAAAATGGGTGATGAGGAGTGGCTGCTGAGTGTTGAGGACGTATCTCAGGATAAATCGGGTTGGCTTGGTGGGTGCTGCACGCCTGAGCCCTGAACGGACTGGGAAGGTAGGCACGGCGGCGCGCCCGGGCAGGGGTGACGCTGTTGGGCGAGCGGCTCCTGGCCTCCTGTTAGTCCGGTGTCTCCTCCTAGAGTCATGCCGTCCGGGGACGGCAAGTCGCCGGTGAGGCAAGCGGCTGGGGGCGAGTAGAGATCGGAAGCGCGCAGCAGAACAGAGGGGAATCGGGGCCTGGGACGACCCAAAATCCCAGGGTGGGCCGGCCCACCGTGGGCACCCTGTAGAGATACACACCCGAGCGGCGAACATGCATTTTCGAAACTAATTTAGGAACATTTAGATGACCAATTAAACAACTCTGTTTTAATAATATCAGATTCGTATTTGAACAACTAAGCTTGTTTAGCTTGATGGGTGGAGCAGTGTTATTATGACACGAAGCACGTATTCTGATCGTATAGTGATCATAAAAGGGGGAAACTCTAAGCATATTTTTTTTAGCAAAAGAGGGTTTCCCCTCCGATTTCTATTAAAGAAACCACCACGGAACCAACATGATCAATTAAACCCTAAGCATGATCAATTAAACCGTATTATGGCTGTGCCATGGAAGATTTGAAGCTGCAAACCGAAGAAATGATATTTAGCATCCATTGTTTGCTTCGAACTAAGAACGAAATTCTAAGAGCTGAAAAGAAAGTAGAGTAACCAAGTTAAGATCTATTTTCTGGTTGAGATCAAAAAGTTGAGGAGATATGAAGTACCACCTCTCTTGCGGCGCCGTGTAGGCATCGGGGGTGCGATGGCTGTCGGTGGCTTTGAAGCAGATCTGCGACGGTAGACGGGTGCATCGGGGGATAAGTCTCGTTGCGGTGGAAGAGAAGGTCGTGTGAGCGGCCCCGGCAAAGAGGACGATGGCGCCGATGAAGCGAGAGGACGCGATGCAAGGCTATTGGTCCGTCGCCGTGGATGAGAGACGTCCATCTCTAGCAATGGACGACGCGGTCTTGGTAGGCGCTCCGGCATGGTGGAGGACGGTGGCGATGGATGTGGTGGAGGACGGCGGCGATGGATGGGGTGGCGGACGGAGGCTGGTGTGGGGATGGGGTGTTCTAGCGCGGACGGTGTATGAATGGGAAAATGGAGGGAGAGGTATGGGGAACTGTGTTTTTGGGACGCGCCAGTCTTAAATATGGGAAAGTTACGAACTTAGCCCCCGTTTAAAATTTGGACGTCTCGTCGGTTGGGGATAGGACGGTAATCTCGCATCTCGCCAATATTTGCCCAGAGCGATTTCGGGCGAGGAGAGGGTGGTTGGCGCCCATGGATGGCGCCCACGGTGTATGAACGGGGCTGACAGGTAGGGCGGTTGTGTCACGTCTGAGTGAAGTTACAAACCTGCCCCTATTGAAAATATTTGCCGCATCGATTTCGGCCGAGTCGAGTTTGTTTTGCCATCCACCGTGTATGAATGGGGAATGGAGGGAGAAACAGAGGTCTTTCAGACGAGCTTGAATCAAATGAGTTTTGCCGCCCATGTTTGACGCCCACCGTGTCGGAATGGGCTCAGAGGCGGTCGTGTCACGTCTAATTGAAGTTACTAACCTACCCCTATTTAGAGCAGTGGAAATCGGGCCGATGGATTGTTCGTGTAATGGGTAGACAGTAATTTCCATCTCCCAAACACTTGGCTTCGGGCAGCCGACGTGGGAGTGGACATTTTGCTGCTTCTTTCGAATTTTGGGACAATAAGCATTCACGTTTACCCTGGCAACTAAATTCGAATCCAGTTTGCATTCCTATATGAATCTTTATAAATCATTCTATGTGTTTTTATATATCTTCAAAAGGACGACAAAGATGTATTCCACTGTCATATATGAATATGGTTTACAAATGTCGATACTCAAATTCAGAAACTAGAATCCAGTTTAAGGTGAATTCGAATATTTGGAACACTTCATGTCCAACTCAAATGTCACACGCAGCATAATGTGTACTCCCATTTAGATATGTACACAAGCGATGTATCAAGATTCAAATACCGAGTCAATCAACCAAGAATGTACAGAACTAACAGACATATAAACACTTATAGAGTATATGGATCAATAATATCAACTAACATACATAAGCCAGGCCGCTGTACTTTTTTTTGGCTACAACAGCATCCTTTTTCTAGCCAGCATCTTGGCCCTTTCCAATGCGTGCCACTTATGGTCCATCTATACTACTACTATTGCTGAATGCACATTCAGCCCGATTGGCATATTTGTAGGTCTGGCACAACAATCCAAATGAAATGTCTCCGAGTCTTATCAATTAATACAGACTTGTGCTCAAATAAAATTACAAACCAAAAAACAAAAAAAAACAATTATTCCATGATCTCTAAAACAAATGGTTTGATTGATTACATGAACAGACAACACAAAGGTTATTCAACTATGGAAAGAACATTTCACCTATGATTTACCAAGTAGGAATTTAATTTCCTTTTTTCCTTCAGGATCTTAACAATCTGGTCAGTCTCAGCTTGCTTCGTTTTGAAATCCACCAAATATTTAATGGTTGTCTTGAGTACTGCTTGTGATTGTGTTGTTTGCTTCCTCAACATGTCAACTTCATCTCTAAGTGCAGAAGCAGAATCTCTTTCTACCACTAGTTTAGCCTCTAGAGCATCAGCAGTTGGCAATTCATAATGCACGATTGGGCCGGTGCCACTGCTGTGGGATGATGCAACGTCCATGGGGACCTCGCTCTTTGATCTTGGGCTAACCTGTTTTGCCATTAAAGTTCCGATTGGATTCAGAAAAGTTGAAGTTAGCAAAATATCTCAACTGGGAGTTATAACAGCAAACTAGTTAAACAAACAAGGAATTAAAGAGTTTCAATTGGATGCTGAAAAGTAGTTATTAACATCATTGTAACCCGCTGTTGCAGCAGCAAAGCAGTTAAACAAACAAGTAGATATTTAAGTTAAGGCGAACAGGTAATTCTTAATAGTAAGTATCAAACACATAGATAGGCGTAGTCTACAATATGATTAACAGGCTGTGCCATTATGTAATCAGTAGCAAACTAAATTAAGCCAAGCAACGTAATTGAACAATTTTGCAATAAGTGGCTAACTAAAATTCCGAGAAGCAGGTAACTGAACTTACGCTAGTTCTTTGTACAGGCACAATGCAACTTCTTTTTCGCTTACAAGGTTGTACGAAGGAGTCCATGGCATCAATTGCTTGGATACGCAGTCCCAATACTTCTTTCTTCCCACACTGCATGGGTAAGTCAAATGGTTAATCTGGTAAGATGGTGCGTCCTTGATATGTTATATGAGGACGTGTAGTCAGACTAGTTGTAGCCAAACACATCACACTGGCTTTTAATGTATATTTCATGCGATTACTTTTGGCATATCGAGATCTAAGCAATCTACAATAGGATGAAAAGACTGGCATCCTTCACATTATTGGCGAACTCAGTTCATAGAAACAAGCAATTCAACCATTCTGTAGGTAAATCAAAAGCGCCACTGGAATATTTTTCACTATCCAATCATACACGCAAAAGGGGCGACGCCACCATAGGGGCTGGTATGGGCGGCCGCCTCAGGTGGCTGGAAAGTGTGCACCTAGTTTGAGTCGTCCAGGTTGGCCCACGCTAGTTTTGTTCGTCCCAACGCACGAGCAGGCAATGTAAAAAATGAAGAAAAATGTTTCAATTTGGATGGGCCAATAACATAAGTGCAAGGCAGGCCCTATAGCAGGCTCGCGGCCCAAACGAGCGCCTCCCATATCGATCGACAGCAGGAAAAATCCCAATTCATTCGCTCCAGCCTCCAGTCTGGTTCGCTCCTAACCTAGCCGCCGCTGGACAGACCGACACAGCACTTCCTCGCGCCCTCGTTGGAGGGCGGTCGCAGGGCTTCAAGCGAACGGAAGGACAAGAAGATGAAGATCCAACCCTGGGTGTAGCCTGCGTGGGAGGCAGCGGCGGCAGCACGGGCATGGCATCGAGCTTGCGCAAACGGATAGTCGCAGCTTGCAAGAGTAGCATGCGCAACGAGTAGGTACATCACATCCCTGATTATATCTAATTCAACTCTTCAATTTCTGGCCAATAGTTAAACCTGAAAGTGTTGTAAAACTGCTTGTATGTAGGGAATCTATGAGAAAATGAAACCAATTTCTACTTATTTTATAACTCCCTCAATCAATACTGAACTGACTGAATCTGATGTATCTAATCAAGTTTCCGGTGCAAACATACAAGCTCATGTTGTTCTTGAGCCTGAAGTGTCTAATGAACAGACTGCTAATGAAGGATTTGATGCAAACATTTTACATGCTCCTGGTGATGAACATATAGTGTCTAATGAGGGATCTAATGCAAGCATTTTGCAAGCTCATTGAAGGATTTAGTGTCTAATGATGATCTACTATGTTGAGAGAGACAGAGATTTGCAGCCATTGATGACAAGCAAATTATAGTGCATTTTCATAGCTTGAGGAAACGTCGAGGCCATCTACCAGAAAGTCCCCGTATCATGACAACATAGCATAAATACTTTTCTAATCTGTTGTTTGAAACTATTGGCATACTTGTGCAGGATAGATATATTGATATGCAGTTTGCGCACTGGTTATACGTGCAATTACACTTCGATATTTTCAGCCAGAGGACGAATAATTCAAGCAGGTACAGATCATGTTTGTAGTCCTTGTACACCATGTTGCATTTTGTGTTTTTTGGTGCTTGCATCATTTAGTGTTTATAATCTGAACTACTTTGGATCATTAGCTGGTTTTCAAAGTGCATGTAGCTTCACATTTCTCAAGTTATGTTGATTTCCGGAGTGCAAGTGCCTTCGTATTTTTTAAGTTAAATGTTCGCCCCTGGTAACTTGAATTCGTGGATCAGCCACTGCACACAAATCATACACGAATGCCAGTATGAATTAAATGAAATGCAGGGACTTACGCTAGCTCGTTGTACAGGCTCACTACAGCTCTGCTTGCGCTTGGGATGTTCCATGTACAAGTCCATGTTACCACTTGCTTGGATGTGCAGGCCTTGTGCTCCTTGCATCACCCTCTGCATTTTTGACACGGCGAATGGTTGATCAAATAAGAGGAATCGACCTGGATGTTGTACCGGAGGACAGATACTTACAAGGTTATACGGGTGTGCAGGATGTGTACCAGATACCGTAGCGCCGTCATGCTTCGCTAAAAAATGGATTTGCTTGTTTTAGATGATATCTCTAGAAGAAATAAGAGTTAAAGTCAGAGTTGCATAGGCGTGTAAGCTAAGAGAGCAGTGAAAGGATATCCAAACATCGTCGGAACAGTGCACAAGGGAGTGATGTGTGGATACCTAGTTCGGGCCGGCGTTTGGGCATGCTCGCCTAGCTAGAGTGCGGGTCACTTCAGAGCCGTTGAGGGTGATGCGCCGGCTGGCCGCGCACGGATGCAGATCTTGAGTGGCAGCGGAGCACTACGATGCGGTGGACGAGACCGTTGGTGAAGCCCCAACGGCCTCGAGGGCGGAGGTACGACGATGTGCTCGGTGAAGTAGCCCCGGTGAGCTGGGAGACGGCGTCGGTGAAGCGCACCTGATGCGGTGGAACTCGGTGTCTGTGAGGCACGTCGGTTGTGGCGGCCGATGTTGTCGGGGGACCACCCGGTGCGGTGGACGAGGGCGTAGATGAGGTAGCTCTAGTGCGGTGGTGAAGCGCGACCGTCGTCTTTGTCGTCGTCGTCCGGCACAGAGGTGGGGAACGGTGGGGAAAGAGACGAGACGAGGGGCGATTCGAGGGTTGGTGGCGAATTAGGGATTTGAGCAATCTGGGCGTGGAAGGGGACGGTGGAGAAGAGAGATTTTGCAGGGCTGGAATTGGGGCCACCAGATATTTCAATCCGAAACGTGGAAGTGCGAACTTATACTGTCG